>NC_051157.2:92608768-92723583 GCF_013339745.2 Dermacentor silvarum
CCTTCAGTAGTGGCTCACAACAAGCTTTTTTTTTAGCTAATCAGGCCGAACTTCAACATTTAGGTTCATTATTGATAATGCAGTGGTAGAGTGATTATATTGCCCATTATATATGAGCGTTGTGAACTTGCGGTGAAGTTTTCTTGCAGTAAAGTGCGCCCATGCATGCGTATATCATTACACTATCTAAAGCGCCAAGAGTGAATAGACCGGTATCACAAGCAGATAACTTCACCACTGCTGTTGCAGCCAAGCGCAGCGCACTGTTGTCCCAGTAGCCCCGTCAGCGCTGGTCTCTGCTTTCGCAGCCTTCGAAAAAGAAAGAAAGAAAATGGAAATGATCAGAAGAAAAAAATTGTGGTGAACATGTCGAGAATGAATTCATAAGGGAGCGGCCCTTGGGAGAAATGTGGCTGTACTGTGCGAGGATCACGAACATCCCAGAGAACCACAGTGTACACTGAAAATGCTGAAACTGAAGCCAAAATAAAAGTAGGTTTACAATATTTTTTCGTTGTCTCAGGTGTGAATGTGTCCTTGCTTTTTAATTTTTTTGTTTCACGTTCCCTTTTGTATCATATTCTGCGCTGTTCGGCAACATTATGCGCTATGTGTGTGAAAGGATGTGGAAACTTAAATTGTGTTTTGAAGAAAGGTTCCTCCACGGGAAATAAGAGCACCATCTTTGCCGGCTGGGCCCGATGGCACTCTTCCATTCTAGTATATTATTCTTGTGTATGCGGGAGGATCGTCTGCCGGAAGATGGAAAACAAGAAACAGTTGAAAATTTTGCGCAAAAGAGAAAGAGCGAGATGTCGGAGAAGCGAGCGCACTAAAAAAAAAAGAGAGAAAACTATGAAAACGGAGAACAAAAATTAAAGCGCTGAAGGCGATGACGATCAAGGCGGAATGCACAGTGAGGACC
Source organism: Dermacentor silvarum (assembly GCF_013339745.2). Classification (NCBI taxonomy): domain Eukaryota; kingdom Metazoa; phylum Arthropoda; class Arachnida; order Ixodida; family Ixodidae; genus Dermacentor; species Dermacentor silvarum. The sequence goes on from NC_051157.2 coordinate 92,609,694, forward strand.
GGATCTGCGATGCTTCAGAAGTATTCAAGAGTAAGCATGGCTGAGCACAGGAACAAATATGTTCGGAAAAGTGAACTGGCAAAATAAATGAAAATGATAACATAGAGATAGATGTATATCCTGCCTCCGCTACCCTATTGGTGAAATGACATATTACGGCGCATACGAGACGAGTTGTCGATTAATTCGCCCTCGCGCTACGATCTGCTAGCCTCCTGGTAAGCTAAGATGGTAGAGTGACCATCCCGGAAAGGCGTTGGTCCCGGGTTCAAATCCCTCACCAGAGTTAATTTTTTTCAACTACGAAGCTCTCTATCTGAGAAACCCGAGTGGGTTTCGTTTGTAGCTTCGTGCGACATACGGGGAATGTCAATTTTTCTTTTCATGGGCCTTCCTCCACCGTGCGTAATTGCGCAGGTTGCTGTAGTGACGGCACTTACGTGCAGCACACCACAATCATGGTTTTCTAAGAGCAGGAAAGCTCTTTGAGCTTTCTGTAATCAGTAATAAGGTAGTACCAGGGCCACCTATTATTTTAATTCTGCCGGGAACTGAATATCACCCACAAAGCCATAACGTCAGTGGTGCACGTTTGCGCTTCGATCTCCGCAGCATTCTGCTTCGACGATCATAAATTGACATGGCGACTCAGTCCTCAAAATTTATCAGGCAAGCGTCTGCGTATTTTGGCAGAGGGAATGATGTATTTAAGACACGCACTAAAATTATGCATGTTACGCATGTGTATGTCTAAAAGCGCAAGAACGCTTCTGACTTTTGCTGTAGATTGTCTTGTTAAATAAGTAAACGCGGGAACCACGTGATAAGTCTGTCTTTACTTTCCTCTGACATATTGTCTAAGCCAAAAGTTCGCATTACACGTCTTTAGTGTGCGCAGTAAATGTTAATTACAGCGTCAGTACGCGTGACAAAGTCGTTATTTGTGCTATCTTCGGGAGGAAGGGTGGGGTGCGGTGGGGTGGGGGAATAAGATTTCAATATGTCGTGACAAAAGACCATGCCTCTACAGTGCGATAAAAATTTATTGAAGGAAACAGCGCAGACTCTGGCACGCCAAATGCCTTCATCTCGGATATGTTCATTAAAACGAAAAGCACGGAATTCGCCAATGCACTCGTCATTATTCCAAGCTTAAGTATAGGCCACATCGCACATTGAATGCAAACCTCCAGCTTGTAATTATTTCGCCTCTTAGCTTTAGTCTAAGTACAAGAACACAAAACAAGTGTGTATTGTTTTGCAGGCACGAATCTCTCCAGAGGGCATGTTTGTGCCTCCAATAGAATTATCGAACAAATGCACAGTAATGAATATGTTGGACCAACTAGCACATTGGGTAGTCAAAAATGTCTTCCTTGAAGATCAGCTACACACACGAGTTTTTTTTAGGACTAGCAATTTGCTCGGCTTACAGCAGTACATGAATATTTAAGAACCAGCTTGATTCCGTGTCATCTATTTTCCAGTCACATGGCAACAGCCATCGTTCTTTAAAGTGACAATGAAGAGGAACACTGAATTAATTAGGATAATATAATCTTGAAGCAATTTAATTGATTTCGTCGTAGTTGGATGATTATTCAGGACATGTTTGAGGCAGCTGGTTGATTTCCAGGATATATTCTCATTACAGGGGTTACGAACAGAGACTTGTTGGAAACACACAAGAATATTGTTGCAAGATAACATGAACATGGCTTATCTGCAGTGATAAGCTCTCCTACACGCGTGGAATTCCTCGGTGCTTCTTTCATCCTGCCTAGATCATGTCAAAGAACAAGTCGAACTACTGCCATCGAGCAGTAGTTCTCGTATCATTTTTTTTGTCGGCAGTCAGTTTTTATTGCCAGGCTTAGGCTGTCCAGAGGGCCCGGGCCGTCGCCCAAGGACTATGTCTACTGGCCCCGACCTGGGTGGAGCCACCGGATAGATTGGCGGGGCCTCCGGCCTCGCTTTAATTCTTTCTCCTCAGGACCTAAATAAAGTTCGTACTCACTCACTATTGCCAGGCTTCTGCCACAATAGTGATCATAACACTGTTACAGCTAAGTGTACAGATAAATGGACGTTGCATCAGTCACGTTTGCGGTCTTTCCTTGTGTTCTGCGCCTGAAAGTGAGACGCATTATTCTTTTGTTTCCCTATTTTCCGACATTTCGGACTCATTTAACAGGGTAGCGAATATAAAACAGCGCAGGACCGAATGCTCATGGAATAACAAAGAGTGTTCTTGCAGATATCGAGGAAAGAGAACGTGCTTGGTCATGTTGCCGACATTCGAAGAACATTGTCATTGCACTGAATATAAGAAACATGTCACGAATGCTCATGGAATAACAAGAGTGTTCTTGCAGATATCGAGGAAAGAGAACGGGCTTGGTCATGTTGCCGACATTCGAAGAACATTATCATTGCACTGAATATAAGAAGCATGTCACAGGCCATTAGACGTTCTGCGTTCGCAGCAGCCCAAACATATCCGGGCCGCAATTATAGGGGCGCATTTTAACCCTATACCATACTATGGATATTAGTTATGTGTTGAAAGGGCGTAAATTAAAAAAAAACACACGTTAAACGTGAGTTGTAGGCACCTAAGTGTTACATCATTAGCATTGGCTAACTAGTTAGTATACCTGGTTCTTTTCTTCGACATAAAGCATTTCTTAAATAGATCTACAAGTATATCACCGCAGTATGTATGCCATTGTGTAAGTTTGCCCAGCTGTCAATTGATGGGGCCGCTTTCGGATTTTCTGCGCGCGGAATGATAGCAGTTTGTGAACCATTTCTCTACTGAAGGGAATTATCAGCAATGATTGTCCTGCGTTTCTTACCCAAAACCAACATCTCCATCGTTCGCTTTTACGCTCATAACTCTAATCTTCCTTTTGTCTGTCCTCCTGACATTTCCTGGCCGTCTACTAACCCCCATATTTTTAAAATATTATTTTTACGTTATCTACGTAAACTTATCTACGTAACGTTATCTACGTTATATAGGTTTACGTTATCTAATCCCCACGCCCCGGCCCCTTCTCCTCCTCCCCCATTTAGGGTGGAGGAGAGTGAGCTACTCGTACACAGAAACGCTGTTAAGGAAAGCAGTTGCTGCCCTGAGGAAGACAAGTCCCTTTGTCGAAACGTTAACTTAAAGCGACATTCTTTGTTCGACTAGACCTCGTTATTATGAATTACTGATGTAGTCCATCAGAAACGCTTGCACGGGGTAAATTCATAGCAATTCGCTTCAGCTTCCCAGTGGTGTACTACAGGGCCTTTACTGGTGCCTTTCTGCTTTAATTTGTACGGTAATGCATCAGGCAATACCATTTCTAATTATCAAGTGTTCCAATAAGTTGACTACACTCTGCTTCTATCCCGGAATTCTTAATATGAAGATACTAAGCCTAACCTACGTATGATTAGGAACAAGTTGTAAATAAGTTTCCCTATATGTTGATCACTCTAAATAACAGTAATACAAAACTGGTACGTTTTCGTAATCCTTTAATCAGATTGGTACCAAAGCATGAATTATCCTAATCGGGCCTAGTAGCAATTGAGTCTGTCTACCTATTCAGCATGTGTCTTCTGCAAAATATTTCATATTTAATTTTTTGTGATGCGGATATGTCTTGGAACACTTGCATAGAACAATCGTTAGAAGCCAACTGATAATAAGCCACCTAGTACATGGGGCAAATTATTTCTTCTTTTTATATTAATTACGCAAATGATAGGCTAAAGGGAAATAAAAGTGGACGACAAAACATCTCGCCGCCGACGGAAACCGATCCTACACCCTCCTTACTTATAGCTCCACCAATTAGGCTACGGCGGCAGTTGTTTCCACGTCCGCATTCATTGGTGTGCAGAGGGTGTGGGTTTGGCTCCCACTAGCGGCAAGTTGTATTTTCGTACACACTCATTTCCCTTTAGCCCACTTATTTCTGCGCTTTTATTGAAGATAGCAAATAGTTTCCCGCTTGCTTTTTTTGTCTTGGTTCTTTGACTCTTCGCTTCATATGCTTGTGACTGACAAAAATCAGGCCCCGCTTCTCGTTCATCACATGGAACATGCTTGCTCGAAAATTCTAAAGATCGCGTGTCTATTGGGCTCCATAAATATGAAACCAGATTAAATTTTCTTTCGTGCACAGTCTACTGCTGGTTGGTATTTTTACAGCAAAGCTATTGAAGGTTAGGTTTCAGGAGATCGCGTCCGCGTGTAGAAAAAAAACAAAACTACAATCATCAGTATTTCAGCTCCACGTGCGTGGTCGTTCGGCTGCATGTGCGTGGCGGTTTACCGCAAGTTGTGCACAGGTGTAAAAACGAATGACTAACATGACTGATAGGTAATGACATCAATAACATCACATGCTCGTCAGCTACGTCACGATTAATGTTAATAAAATTTCATGCGGCGCATACCTGCATTTTGATATGCGGGTATGAGCCAGGGACAAGAAAGAAAGAAATAAAGAAAGAAAGGAGGAAGGAAGGAAGCAAGGAAAGAAAGGGAAAGAAAGAAAGAAAGAAGGTAAGAAAGAAATGACGTGTTGCTGATACCCGTGTTGGATATGTATAGATATGAGCCACCGAGAGTAGAAGCGGGAGAGATTTGACAGGATCCTTATGCTGCCGCGCAGTGTGCCGCTGCTATGAACACCGTGGCTCATAGCTTATTCTATGACGATGGTGCGGACTTGGCGCAGCAAACGCACTACTTGGCCACCGTGCCCGGCGAAAACAAGACACCGGTGTCCTCGCTCTTTGACGAACATGCCGAAGACGCTCAATATAATCAGTAATGATAATACATAAATTCACTATAGCAATATTCACTACCTCAGACACACCATAGTCACAGCTGCGCTGGGTTCCACCTTCACAGTAGTGCAAGAGCTCAGAATTTCTTGCTTTGCATTACTGTTCACATAATTATCAAAAAAAGGCTTACTTCTTTGCAAAAGTTATGTACAAATTTATGATGTATCGCTAACACAAAACCCATGACCAGAGTGTACTTTCATGTCTGATAATGCCTAATTTTAATTTACGGTTTAGGTTAGGTACATTGTTAGGTTATGTTAGGTGCAGGGTTCGGCCATTCAAACGTGCTACTCAGAGCTCATTTGATGTGCATTCGAATAACAGGGCTTCTCGCACTTTCGGCCATACCTGTCGGCACTGGGGACACCAAACCGATACATTGCGGCATACGATGAAAACGAGAGCCTTTGTGACGCATTGTGACTGCATTTGACACCCGAGTGATCACGGGTGGTGCAAAATGCGCCGGCCGCCATTAGTCCGACAATCGCGTTTGAATCGCGAAGCACTGTAATTCTGCACAAAAGAGGAGTGCCTTGCTTATACGCCTGAACTATGAGATCCATCCGCGTCAGGGTTATGTTTTTCCTCGTGTGCACACCAAGTACGTGAAGCGTATTTGCGAGCAGTGCATTCCACTCCTTTTTTTAATACCTTGCCTATAGAAATGTTCCCTTTGAATGGTCGCAAAGCTGTGAGGGAAGAACCATACGACGTTTATTGAACCTAAACTAGTTATTGATGAATTTTCCGTGACTGTGTTCTCATGTCTCTAGCTGCTCGTTAATATCCCTTAAGCCCCCGCCTGGCTTCCACAGGCCTACTTCGGTATACTGATATTGTATACCAAGAAACATGATTATTGTTTTGAATGCTACAAATTATCATCTTCATCATCATCATCAGCCTATTTGTATGTTGACTGCAGGACGAAGGCCTCTCCCTGCGATCTTTATTTACCCTTGTTTTGCACTAGCTGACTCCCATTTCCTAATGTGAATCGCCCAATTTCATCATCCCCCCCCCCCCCCCTAGAGTTATCTTCCATCCTTTTTCCAGGTCCACTTCCTGTTGCGCCGAATCGCTTTCTCTCCATGCACTTTTGCATTGAAGTCGGCCATGGCAGCTGCATAGAGTTTGCACCTTTCTCATTGCTAATTCAACATCTTCATAAAACTGTTTTACTCCTTCATCATCGTGACTGGAGCTTGGAGGGTAGGCTTCTATACCTCCTATTCAGCTTTATTACGGTGACTGCTACCCTCTCATTAATGCTGTAGAATTCACCAATGTTGCCCGCTATGTCCTTATGGATTAGATATTCTACCCCGTATCTCTCTACCTGGAAGACCTCTGCAGCCGACGACGTAGCCAGTAGTCGGCACTGTATAAGCCTCACCAGTTCTCACTAAGGGCCAATAATATGCCAGGCAATGCCTGATAATTCCTCAAATAGCCCTGCTAAGCTAGCCTTACTCGACAGGGTGTGCATGTTGAACGTTGCCAGGTTAAATTTCTATTCGAAAACAAGCTTTTGTCATAATTACAAAATATAATCATGATCGAAGCTTGTTTTTGAATGTCGTGCGGAAGTCTCAGGGTTGGTACGTTAGTGTGACGTCACGATAGGCTGGTGCATGTGCATAAGTTTGCATGTGTATGAGCCCAATGCTCGTGGCTTTCAGAAAAAAGCGTTGTACGACCGCGGACGTCACTGAAATAAGGAATTAAGGGTTGACAGTCTTTGTGGTAGGTTATAAATTACTATGTGTCAAAATTGTACCCGTCCCACCTGTGTTCAAAATTTGCGCACAAATGAGCCACCGGTGTAATCGGAAGAATGATGTATAACTTGAGCAAATTAGTTATGTTTGAGTGAAACAGTGCACCCCTGTTGTCACATGATAGAGCAGGCGAAATGTGCACGGCGATGACATCTAGGCCTCTCTCAGCTAAATCGATGGCACACGCTTGGCCATTGTGGTTAGTTTCTCACTTTTTACAGCCTTCTGGTTAGAATTGTCTCTTGGGCCAAAACAATGTAATGATCCGATTGTAATTCTTATTGTTTCTTAATTTTTGTTAACTTTGCGAGTGGCGTTCCGGGTACCTTATGACTATAGCTTCTGCCGGAAATCAGCTGTGGGTGAAAATAAAAGAACAGAACCAAGCAAAAAATGAATTGCTATACTAAACCGGCTTGTAATGTAAACCGGCGCTCACTTTGCTTACGGAAGCGTCCAATTGCTTCCGTACGACGAGCTTGTTTGCGCGGTATTTTATCGTAATACGGGAGCGCATAGAAAGGACTCACAGAATGATCAGTATATGCAGGTACAGCACATGCACTAGCTAATTGTTTTTTTTTTTCACTTTGACTGAAAGCTGTCTGTGGTTTTCATTCACAAAGTGCTTTCAACGGCGGCTGATGCCCATAATACTTTATTAAAGAGAGAATGCATAATAACACGACGATGTTGCGTACAAAAATGGCGTAACGCTCAATCTGCACGTTGGCCCCATAGGGCTTGCCAGAGGCTGAAATTTTTGCAACGTTAATTGACCATTATCTCGGGCGGTTTCGAGCGGGCGTTTGTAGAAAAAAATATGGATCGTATTTGATGATTGATGAAAGGCGTGAAAGCGCTTTGCTAAAGCGCACCCGCGGAAAAAAACATACGTCGAACAATTACTGGCGCTAGTATGCTACGGTATTTGCTTGAATAAGTCGCACTGGTTTACAAAATTTTAATGCAGGCTCAAAGCACCCGTTACTTTGTGTTGTATAAAATGTGTTTTCCTACAATGAACATCTTTTACTTCACTGCAATGACGATAGGCAAGCTCGCACAGCTCACCTTCTTGCTTGTTTTTTGAAGTTTACCGATAATGAATGAAAAAGAAGCGCCGATTTGACGGCCCGTTCATTATATCGCTTTTAGATGATGATAAAGTGCCCATCACGGCAGCCCTCTTACATTCTTGCTGACTCTGTACAGGCGCTCTTGCTTTCTTTTTTCTTTTCTCGTTTTCCTCAGACGCAAGGGGAACTTCTATAATTACTTCATGTTGTCATGATGCATGAACAATTTTTGGCTGTTTTTCATGAAGTGCATTTTCCACGAGCAATGAACGTACTCAATGAGTACCTGTGGTGGCTTGTTTCCAGCACTCTTCACTGTTCACGTCTGGTGAGAGAAGAAAAATTCCTCATCGTAGCTCTTGAAATTTGTCCTGCCAGTTAGAGTGTGCGGAAATAATATCAGAGAGAAAAAAAAAGCGCTGAGCGTGAAAAGGATTCCGTCACATGACGATTACGGCTGCCTTAAAGAACAAATCGCGAGATCTATGTGGAAAGTAGTGAGCAAATATTGCTCAAGGAAGGCCAGTGTCTACAATGCCAAAGGAGAAGTGTGCCTCCCTAATTTGCATGATACCTCCAGCTTAACAGAACCTATGAAGGTGTAATGACAGTCAATGTGACGAGAGATGGAGGGCATGCTATATTAGAAAAGCTTGCGTACATTTATACGCAATGCATCTTGAATTCGAGTGTGCCCAGCGACCATGGAAGAATAGCGATGGTAATGAAGTTGCGGCACGTTATAGAATTCCGGCGTGAAGAAATAAAACAAATTAAGCTCATTAGCTCGCGGTCAGTAGTGTACACATTTTCACTGAGCGAACTCATGGTAAAACGTGGATACTATCAATGCAGAAAACAGACTTGCTTTAGAAAGAAATCTTCAACCAAAAATCACATAAACGTTAACATATAGGTAATTAAGAAGTCTGTGTGATGTAACCAACCTTAGCAGCAGAAAAACCTGGTCTATATATATTCTGATCTATCATACCTTAAAACAACGGTAAACCCGCTAGTGTGCGTCCCTACCAATCTTTGTTCTTGTTGTTTGCAACGTCATTTTATAAAGTGTGAGCGGACCTGCATATTTGGCCTTTGTAGAATTCGAAATGGTGTTCTACACAGTAAACGTACCCGCTATCATTGAGGTATTGCACAGAGAAGAAGTAGAGGAAGCATGCGTGAACATGTCATGAAAGACATAGGGATTCTACCGATGAGACCATTTAATTGTTGCACGTAAAGCGAAAAACACAAATTACGTAGGATGTCATGGATATATATATATATATATATATATATATATACTTTACTCTTGACTGCATGCTTCTAAAAACAATTCAAAATGCTAATTTGGGAAGCAGTAGGGTGTATACTTAATGATGTGCAACAGTATATTGCTTAATAAATATACCCACAGTGGGACTCAAGTCCCACAAAATAAGTTATCACACAAACAAACTCCATTTGGAGTGCACGTGGCACGAACTGCCACGAAATCCTTAGAAAATTGCTGATATCTTTGAAAAGAAAAGTATGGAATCAGTTCGTGGTGAAAAGCAGCGCAAATGAAACAAGGGCGGATGAGCCACACGTGGATGAGCGCTGACTCGCAACTAACAATTTATCGAAAGCACGTGAAATTAAACACCTGTTATCAAAAACGCAGACTAAGAAATTGCGGCAGAACTTGATCTCACGATGCATGACTGTCGATGGTCATGCGATGCGTTAGCATTGAATTAGCATTGAATCCATACTGCGACACAAGCTATTGCCATTGTCGAAACGAGTTATGTAGGAGGCATTCATTACAGCGGGATTCCTCTCTCGCGCTTCTCGAAGTACACTCGGCGTCATGTAACGCCACTGGCACCGCTAAGCTGACGCGTTGCCTCCAAAATTCACGGGGAGCCGGTGCGTGAAAACACTGAGAAACGCTTCATACAGCAACCGGCGTCCTCTCTCGCGTTTTTTTCCGGCCATATCCCATGTCATCTAGTTGCACTGGTGAGAAGTCCGCGCATCTTCTCCGAGACGACAAGCCTGGTGGACCTGTGCCTGCGAACGCTTAGAAGTGTTCGCTCGCTTGCCGCCCACTCGGTAGCACATACTCATTCACCCAAGTTTCCGAGAGGTTAATTGAAAAGCGGCACATCACCGTTGCGTTTTTGGCGCAGCCTGCTAATGTTTCACATTGCTGTCCTTTAGGAATCCTTGGGATGTGGGTTCGATTCCGCTCAGCATCGGAGCAATTTAACGGATCTTTCTCGTCATTGTACAGCGGCACATCCCCATCACCACGTACCCATAGTTACCGAAGTAGGCGTCAAAGACGTTCATTGAACAGTGGCACACATATACTGGCACGTAACCAGTCACATAAGTTGGCATCAATCACATCATAAGGCTCACAAAGGACCCTCACTTGCACGGGAACAATAGCGTATTTTCAATCGACAGCATATACGAGTCTTGTTTCGAAAAGTTTTTGGATTCTGTAGGTAATAATTTTCGGCCTTTATGCATTGGAAACTAACCAAAACGGATTGAAACAAACTATCATGGCAGCACACGTCATAACAATACTTTTTGCGCTGGGTTTTGTAAACTGACAAGCCAACACACGTTACCCCGATCTCTTCGTCTTTCCTTGATTTTTTTGATCACGAGTATTGAAATGTATGTTCTTCACGCTGGCACAATATCAGGACACATTATTAATCATTGCCCTGTGTTTATGTCACACTCTGAAACGGTAAGTAGGAGCCTTTTCTGGAAGTCAATTACCGTACCGGATATGCCTTATAAAGCTTTGGAATCTTGCAATAACGACGTCAGCAAATCAGATTCAACTTTGTTATACAGAGTGTTAATTTTTAAGCTTTACGGAATTTTTAAAGATTTCCTGTGGCAGGTAGCATAATTTTAGCGTTGTGCTGGGTTATTCGAAGAGACGGACATTCGTAGCGTGAGAAATCCATGCCGATATACAACTAAATACCAAAAGTTGACCAATGAACTTCTTAGGTAATTACTTTAGGACAGATATTGCCATTTACGAATTGTAGCCGGTGAGTTTGCAAGACGCATCCACTTGACATGAATTTCTAGGATGACACCAGTTTCGAAATATTGCCGAAAGTGTGGGACGAAATAAATGGGTGTTCCAGTTAGTTAGGTTTGTAAGTGGAACAATGGTGCATTTTTACAGCGAGTTTGATGGGGCATATCTCCAAACAGGTGTTATTCTCGAATTTCATTGAAAGGTGATACTCGCCTGTGAAGCTGACCCGCGATAATTTATAAATTGCAATGTGTCGTATAGTAATTAACTAAGAAGTTAAAAACAATTTTTTTAATTAGTTGAATATGTTTTTTGATTTCGAATATGTATTTTGGACGGGATGCTTAATAGCGCAACACCATAGCCGCTAAGCCACCACGGCGGGTGATATGGAAAATAATGAACTAGTTCGAGGACGCGACGAGTTCGCGTCCTCGCCGGACCCCTAATAAAAGTTATTTCACTCACTCACTAGTTCTAGGCAACATTATATATTGCCGTTGTTTCCCATATTTAATTATTCTAGCGAAGCAATATGTATAGACATCTGCAAGGAAGATCACGCAACTTGATTTTCAATTATAAGTTTCACATAAAAAGTCGCAATTTCGCCCTAAGGCGATGCATCGATTGCGATAGCAAATTAGTGGACAGCTATACGAAGTTAAGATAGTAGTTTTGTAGACCCTATAAACTTGTAAACATAGGCATACTAACTTAAGAAGCATGGTGCCAGGCGCGGCACCAAGCAAACATGAACGCATCTCGCTCGATGACCGCCGAAACTCGCGGTCAAAACGCAGGAGTGAGTAAGCGCGGCGGCGAACAAATTCCCCTACCTGCTGGCGCTCGCATCGACGCGAACTAAGCCGCGAAAACATGGCGCAGGGCAGACTCTGTTCTCGCCGCAGATGATTTTCAAGATAAAGCGGCCCGGGTGGGTGCGCGCGGCATAGGGCGCACTTCTGCTACGGCAGAATTGCACTTGGAGTGTCCAAACAATTGCTATCGCAATAAAACACATTTCACGCTCACACATCCGGCAGAGTAATGTTGCAATTTAAAATCGACCTAATATTCGTTATAATATTTAAATATCAAGAGTATATATCCAGTACTAAATAATGAAATATGTCAAACTGAATTTCTCGGCTGAGCACCCTTCACGGAGGTATGAACCATTGCTAAAGGGGGTATGAGCCATTGGTTGTCTTACGTGACGGACAGATTTATTATTGAAGCAATTTAACTGGAAGAATCGCAAGCGGTAATGGGACAACGGCGGGCTGCGGACATACCGTCAGTGACATCGTTTTTTCCCTCGCAGCTGAACTGCGTGTGCAACCTCATTAAGAAACACAAATACGTAACCAATAATTGAGAAACACTTTAATGAACCGTCGGGATTAACCCAGTGAAAAACATCGAGGCCGCACGTTTCAGCTTCGCTGGTTAACCATCTGTGCGGAGTGCTCAGGCGGTTTTTTAGTTATTATTTATTCAGCATGTGAAATTTTCTATTCAAAGCAAAAGTGTCAATGAGATATTTGCAGATCATCCTGAAAAAAATCCCGATCCTGATTTCTGCTGCTCAATACGTGCTATATAAAAGTTTTTCCAAGCCTCGAAGAAAGCCCTCAAAACACCACAAAGTTTAATGTTTTACTGTGCGTGAATGTATACTATACCTGCAATTTATGCTTCCTTTTGCTTCTGTACGCCCCCCTCCCCCTTTTTACTGTTACGTAGTGTAACAGGCGCTGTGGGTAATAAATAAATAAATAAATAAATAAATAAATAAATAAATAAATAAATAAATAAATAAATATCTTTCAAATTCTCTTCTCCCACTTTCATAGCAAATGCGAAGCTTCAGCTCGGGCCGTTGTTAACGCTGCTTCCTCAGCATCTGCTAACGTACGGCTGCACTCTATGCAGTGTGCTTCTTTACTTCGAACACATAAGAAAAATACAAAGGGTACTCGAATGACCTCACTACACATTAATTTTCAGCTCAGGCGGACATCATTTGCGAGAAATATCAAAGCAATTACTTCGATAATTAAACTAATTACGTTGATTACCTTCTCAGTTAGGAACGTTACAGCACATGTTTTTATGGGAAAGTTGAAGGAAATTGACAGTTTTTATGGCCTGAAAGAAGTGGAATATTTTTCTCAGGTATATATCTCAATACATTGTTAGATAACACTAAACTGATGCAGTTCTATGCTTACAGGACTTTATATTTAGATGTATATTTAATCTGCTAAGAATATAAAAAAGTGGTGTTACAGTAATTGCAGTAATGGTCGACTTGCATCAAATTATTGCGCTTCTAGCTTGAAACTGTTCACTTGTTCCCGGCGGCTGTTCCCCCAAAAAATCAATGATGCTTAGTCGCATGAACATTCTAGCAATTAAAAAGTTATCAGCAAGGCGGAAATGGACGCCAAATCACCCTTTCCAGCTAAGAAAAGGTGCAAGGAATGACAAGCCCAAAACAAAGGGGTAAAGCTACCACAGGTTTGCTAAGTGACTTCAGTTGCAGTAATATACAGATAATACCAATTTCTCTGACCTCATAAAGGACACTAAACTGCAAACGAAAATTTTTGAAAACCTTCTGTTAGCTCTGCAAGAAATGTTTACATTTTTGAATAAATATGGCGAAAACGCAGGCAATGCCGGCACAACTGTTATGGTTATCAAAAGGGACTATGAGCGTAGGCGTGAGAACAGGATCTGCCTTTTTATTCAATTTTTCCACTTCATTCTTACACCAACGCTAGATTTAAAAAATCACCGCCCAAGCACTCCGTACAGTAGTTAACCAGCGAAACTGAAACTTGCAGCGCCGGTGTCTATCACTAGGTTAATCCCGGCGGTACATTATAGTCTTTCTCAATTATTGGTTACGTCTTTGTGTTTATTAATAAGGTTACACACACCCGTTCGGCTGCGACGGAGAAACGGACGTCACTGACGGTATGCTCGCAGTACGCCGTTATCGCATTGCCGCTTGCGATTCTTCAAAATTAAATTGCTTCAAAATTGAATCTTTCCTTGACGTAAGACAATGAATGGCTCCTACGCTCTTAAGCAAACACGGCCTCGCCATTACGACGACAGAAGAGAAGTGAAATTCTATGCTGGAATGATGAACGGCAACGGAGCCAGCTGTGAAAGACGACGACGAACGAGGGAGCAGTGGCACGAGCGCGTTCACACGGTTACAGTTCCCTAAAAGGGAATTGGCTTACTCAGCTGCTCCTCTGACGCAGTTAGCGTCGCATCCAAAAGGTGGCGCCACAGGCAACTTCAATGTAGGGAGCCTACATTAAAACCACGGAGCAAGAAACCTTTAGGAGTGGAAACTCCGCCAGTTGCGGCGACCAGAAAATGTCACAAGCCCGCGGAGCCACTTAAAGTCCCTATATAAGAAAGGTACCGCCATCTACTCTTTCCTCCGCCGCCTCCTCTCCTAAAGCGCTTGCTTTTTTCTTTACTTTTTGCTTGCGAAAGCCAAGTCGACGGTGGCGCACCTAGAAAGTCCACGTTGAAGCTTTCAGGCCGGGCGCGCGCCGCCGCCGCCGCCGGCGACTGCGGCTGCGCAGAGGACTTTCAACATGGCTCTGAGGCGGAAAAAAAGAAAATATCAAGAAGTGAAAAGCGCGCGCTATCATCGTCCAATCGGAGATACAGGAGAGAGAGAAGCGGCGTTTATCAAAGGATGGCGGTACTTTTCTTATATACGGACTTTAGAGCCACTATCATGCTGGCGGCACCTGGCGGCCGAGAAAGAAATTATTGCCGTCTTGGCTGCCAGGGCCACCGCTCACGTGTGTTACTCCCGTTCGCGGCCGCGCACGTTGCTCCCGTTCAGCCGCGCTGAGGGCACTCACGCGTCCCACCTGCGTCCCATCTTAGGCTAGAAAATTCCGAACAAGGGTACACTGCATGTATCAGTGCTGCAAGTATTACAACCATTGAACAGACACCGACATGAACAGTTGCTGTTTCACTTAAAAGCCCACACACACACACACAAAAAAAAACACCGCATATCCACGGGGTGAATGATGATGAGTGGGCGAAGCTCCGGAGGGAATCATCGGTAAACCGTGAATCTTCCGTGTAATTCGCCCAGTCTCGCCGCACTAAATCGAACGATTGACTTCCACCAATGACACGCGCCATATGTGACGTCACTCCTATTTTATAACAGCGCCCTTCATTATAATTGCACCATCTCCCGCTTAAGGGGACGCTAGCACAAACGCGTTAGAAACGTGCAGTACTCTCTAGTAAGGGGGAGAGGCCACAGCGTCTTACGCAGCCGTTTACACATGCCGGAACGTGCACCGCGTTTGCCGACGCCATCACATGACTGCTGAGAGAGTATAACCCCCGTATTCATAAACGCTCCTCGACTTGAACTTGACTTGTCACCGCCTTCAACGCGTTTCGAACGCGCTGCCCAAGGCGGTGGCAAGTCAAGTTCAAGTCGAGGAGCGTTTATGAATACGGGGGTAAGGCGGAGAGGCCACAGCGTCTTACACCAGCTTCTTACATGGGCCGTAACGCGCTAGCACAAACGCGTTAGAAACGCGCAGTCTTGTTAATGTTGGGTATTTATTTTAAAGACGATAGTCTTTCTTGGGGAACTTAAACGCTGAAAATTTGGTCTGTCTGTCTGTCTGTCTTTCTGTTTGTCTGTCTGTCAACCGATTCAGCCACCCGGCCAAAGTTGGACCACTTGCTTACCGCCCACACTACTTAAACTGGTACGGCTGTTCATACTTGTGAACGTTATCGATCAAAAAGTAAATATTACGCATATCTGAGGCGCAACATCACTAGGTAAGTATTAGGAGGTGTGTTCCTTTAATAGAAAATACATAGATACGTAACTCTAAAGACCCTAGTTTCTTAAGCTGCGCTGAAAATGCCATGCTATGCGCGCCGACGAACGACGTCTGCCACGAAGGGAGGGAACCCTCTGCACAAGCTCGTGTTTCCCGACTGCGCGCCGACGAGCACCCTCTGCCATGGAGGAAGGAAACCCTCTGCACAAGCTCATGTTTCCCGATGTATTGCCAGATGGCGTCCATGTCTCACGCAGCGCCTCCTCAATTTTATCAATGCCAGCCAGATGCGGCCGACCTAATCTTTGACAACTCTATGGATGCTAGTGTTGATGCTCGCCATATAGGTGACATCTGCGCAGTTTACATGCGCCTAAAGTGCACGCCACTGCTAGTGGTAGCTGTGTATGTGTCGCCCGGCCACGCTCACGAGGCCATCAAGGCGTTCCTCCGAACGCGCCTTTGGGCCCATTCGAAGCTGCCTGCTCAGAAACAACATTTCTAGGGCACCCACCACACGCTTGCGGACATGCCAATGATAATCACTGGCGATTTCAACGTCAACTTGCGTAATGGCCAAAACCAATGGCTACCAAACTTCATGCGTGACCTCTTCGGCATGAGCTTGGCAAGCGAAAGCGAAGTGCCTACAACCCAGTTTGGAACGGCTCTCGACCACGTCTTCCAACGCGGGCTAAAGAACGTGGAAGTACTGAAGTACGCCTCCTACTTCAGCGTACACAGACCTCTGCTCGGCTTGGTTGCCAATGCGTCGGACGACGAGGGATGTCATGGTGACACTCAGTGTGCCAGTGGTACCAGTGCCACTGTAGAACGTGATCGTGCCTTACACCCTGGCGTCACCGGAGACGGGAAGGCGTCTACTTCGGCGCACCAGTAGTACATGCGCACAGCCATTGACCCTTCCACGCAATAAAATACATTCATGTCTCACAAATGGTTCTTCTTTGCAAACTATCATGCTATACAGTATACCACACGCGACCGAAACATTGCTGACATATCGTGGAGGTACGAACACATGGCATGCCAGCAGTGACAATGTGGTAAAATGAAATCTGTTCAAACAAACCTCCATTGCATTTATCATGCCAGGACGGAAATGGTACGAGAACAGCATCACGGGTGGCCGCGGATCAGACCAGCACTCATGTAGTACGGCCGGCAGAAGACTATCGTCTTTCGACGACATTTGCAGCGAAGCACGCAGATACGCGGCCATTTTTGTCATCGTGGTGCGTGTGTCCATGTGCGCTTCGTGGCGTAGTGGTTAGCGCCGCGCGTTCGGAAGCGAGGGGTCCCTGGTTCGATTCCGCGCTACGGACACAACTTTCGGAATTCTTTTTTTCATAAAAGTAGACGTGGCTACCTGCTACGACGTCTACTACAACATACTACAGAGGAGGGACAGACCCACACCCTAAGGAGCTTCGCGCCTAAACAAATGTTAAGGCGTGCACGCTGAAGCGAACGCCCGTGTCGTCTCCTTTGAGCGGGAGACACGGGCGCCGCCGAAGAGAACGCGCCCGAGCAGCACCACCGGGCTGCTACTCCTTTTTTTTTCGCTGCTGCTTGCATGACGTGCCGCAAGGCGCCGCCACTGCATACGCCCCCGTCGGCGCTTACAAATGTGACGTTATCTGGTCGCACGCGAGCGCCCGCGCTGACGGGAGTTTCTAGTCCTAAATAATCTTCCTCCGTGATTAAAACAGCGTTGCATGTAGATTCCCTATACTTCAATGAAAGCTTTGCTTGCAGAAGCTTCATTTTTCTTGCGCTTCTGTTGGTTTCAGTTCAAAGCAGTGCACACTCTTATTTGTTTCTAATATTGGTAAACTTGAGTGTCTTTACATATCTTTAGAAAGCTTTATATTTCTTTAGGCCACATGATATTTGCCACAATAGCACCTCGTGGAAAAGGATGACGGCAACTCTTGGGTGATCTGCTGTCTATCCTAACCACTAGAATTTTTGTAGAAAAAGGTCGTCGCCGGCGGATTTTGCTTACGTGGAAGGGGACTCAAAATTTTCCGAGTTATCGGGCAATCACAAAAAATTAATTAGAAAGAACACCTTGTTTAATTAGAGGGTCGGCGACTAAATATACGGTTTGATGCCATGTCGACCTATCCTAAAATAATTTTGTATCAAGATTGTGTCGGTAGTTCACCACTGAATTAGTCAGAAAACGGCGCGCATACTTCCTAGCCGAGGTAAAAAATTGCAGGTATGCTAGCCAGGTTTGTGCCTTTGCTCCGCCAAAATAAAATTGTATATATGGCCTAAATATTTTTGATCTTCCGCTTTAGTTGTTTCACGCTTGACAGTAGCCTTCTGCATTTATTATTAACCATCATATTGCAGTTACACTTTTGTTATGCTTATGTACAGCTATATAAGGCTAAACAAAATGAACAGGGCTGTTGCTGGCACGAAGCTTTTATTTCCAACTACACCATTCAGTCGTTGATTCATGTGCTTCACTTCATGTGCAACGACTCAACTTCAGCTGCTTCGTCCTCTGCCGCTTTCCTGCCTTGTAACTATTAAGTTCTTTCACATAAAAATGAAGGCACGTGACAATGTAAAAACTAATTATTTTAGCTGTGAGGGTAGGAGCGTGTACATTGCAGCCAATTTTGAGGTAAACTTTGCTCCGAAAAACTGTCTGCACATCCATAATGCTGTCAGACTGTAGTTCGCTTGACACGTGTAGTGGTAATTCTGAGATTTTCGGTACTTTAATTATATGCCACACACTCCGATATCTTTACGCTTTTCTGTGGCACTCGCTTGCTTAGTTCGCCCATGAACTTAGACGCATGACGACGACTGTATAACGCCGACGCAGTGATGATGTAATGACGAAGAAGCAATGACAACAGTCAAACGACAGATGCATGACTACAATGATATACCGATTCCTAAATTAGAGCGATAGTATAACGACGACAACGACGTGAGGACAATGACGTGGCGACGACTGTATGACGACGATAGCGTGACGGCGACGGTATGGCAACGGATGCATGATAGCGCCTGTGTGATGACGACGCAATGGCGGCAATGACATGACGACGGTGCATGGCATAATCACAATAATCACAATTGAATGACGACAACATGGTAACGATAGACTGGCGAACAAGGAATGACGTCGATAGATCAACGAACGTGGTATGATGACAATGGCACGACGATAGTCCGATGTCCAAGTTACAATCAAAGTGATAGAACAACTACGATGACATTCCGACCGTGGTATGACAACGAATGCATCACGTCGATAGTATGACAACGATGCAGTGACGACGATATCATGGCAACGACATGAAGACAATAGGACAGCGACGCATGTGTGATGACAATGGGGGGACGATGATCGCAGGACTACG
This sequence comes from Dermacentor silvarum, assembly GCF_013339745.2. NCBI lineage: Eukaryota > Metazoa > Arthropoda > Arachnida > Ixodida > Ixodidae > Dermacentor > Dermacentor silvarum. The sequence goes on from NC_051157.2 coordinate 92,628,771, forward strand.
TCGGTATTGCGACGATGGTCTGACAATCGAGGCGAGATTGCGGCTGTCTCATGATGACGGCATGACAAGTGCGGCATAATCGCTATTGAATGACGACAGTATGATCACGATAAAATTACGAAGGAAGATTGTTGATGTCGGTGGAACAACGAATGCGGTATGACGTCAGACGGCATGACGACAATGGGATGACGCCACTTAAGTGATGACAAGGGCAAAACCACAGCGTGACAATTAATGACGGCATGGTGACGACTTTGTGACGACGATGGCTTGATGACGACGACATTCCGAGAGTCATATGACAAAGCTGCATTGACGACGATGCGACGACCACGACGGGATCGCGACCACGAGCCCATATAGTGGCCCAAGTTATTCGACAACTTGGGCCAGTGGATCGGGGTAGAAGGCATGATGACAACGGCATGACCAGAGTAAGATATCACCAGGGTCCTTCAAAATACTCAAGGACTCTGTTATCACGAAGGTGGAATGACGAGTACGGAAGGACCCCGACGGCATAATCAGGAGCACATGGCCCATGCAGGTAGATGACTTGGGCCACTGGGTCGGCGTAAGAAGCTAGATAGATATTTAATAGACAAATTGAAAGGCTCAAAACGGCTGAAATAAGCAAATGATGTCATTCGCATTAAAACTCATCTATCATGTTTACTTTCCCTTTAATCTAAAATGACCATACAGATAAACTAACCAGACTGCGCAAACAAATCGTTGCTAAGCTGTTGTGAATTCTGTACGATCGAAAAAATGCTAGAATACTGTATAATTGCTTTTGTGTACATGTGTTTCAGATGACGTCAGTTGGAAAAAAATGTTGTGAAAGAAGTAGTCGAATGTAATTTGTAAATAAGTTACGAGCCACAGTAAAGTTCCCGTAGAGTGTTGTGGAATTTTTAATTGGAGATCCTGCTAAACTAAATTTTCCTCGCAGAAATAGCCCGCTGGCCGGAAAGACAATAGCAAGTCACCTAGAACTTCAGCACAGTAGATAGCAAATCTAAACTTTTCCTCTGTAGCGATTTGCAAGTGTACAAATATATTTTTTCGTCAGATACATAAATAATGATAGGTGCTTGCAGTTCAGGCATGTGCCAGATTATTTCGAAACGTAAACATAGAAATATCATACGTAAAGATAATTTGAAAACGCACGTTGTTTTCCTGCGAAGTAGTCTGATAAGATACGCGAGTTGAAGTGTTTTGTGCCGCAAGTTCTTTGCTATCACTGCGTTCACAAAACTGCACATAAGTTTTAGCGCACACGCTTTTCCATGCTACGAACGTCCATACTGTTGTTACTGTAGTATACCAATCAACTTTCCTGTCTCTTTCCTCCCGTGCAAAGGCCGTGGCTGCGTTCAACCACGACCTTTAAAGGCTACGTTTAGACTACCTGCCTACTGCGCAAATATTTCGCAAGAAAGTTTAGTGCTATTCGCATTCTGCGGGAGCATGACTCAGTTTTCTCCAACCTTTCCGCAATTAAAAATATCACTCTCACTCTGCGCTCAGTTTGGGGTATGTCTCTATGTATCTTCGCATCTATTTATTTCCATTTATTGCCACATTAAAGGCCCAAACGCATTGCATAAGAGTAGGCATTGACATGTATGGTCAAATGGGTGGAGCATTGGGCTGCATGTGCTGAGGCAACTGAGTTCAAGACGAACCGTCGGACCAACTTGGGTCGCTGTGTATATAACTTTGGGCATGTGGCGATATTCAATTAACCTCTTCAACACCAACTTGGGTCAAAGGGTATATGGTACTCTTCAAAAATACTCCTTCTCGACTATTTGGGTCACAGGGTATTTGCCACTGGGTATGGGCCCCTCTTGAATAACCCTGTCTCACGTCAACTTGGTTCCCTGGCTGTGTATCTTCATGTATGTGGTGCTGTTCAATGAACCTCTTTGACGCAAACTTGGGCCTCTGCATATGGGCAACTGGGTATGAGTTGCTTCCTATAGACCCTCTTTCCCGACAACTTGGGTGATTGCGAATGTGTAACTTTGTATGTGCCGCCTTTTGTAATAATTATATAAAATATATCATCAACAAGTAGCAAAGAAGAAAAGGAGGAGGAAGCAGCGACAGTTGTAATCGCGAAGTCTCAAATAAACAACCACAATGTTTACAGTGTAGAATTCGGAAAACAGAATAAAAACGACTGCGTATCTCAATATACTGTGTGAAAAAAAAAGAAGATAAATGAGAGTATATGGAAAGGCGCTATAAGTGCACTGGGAGTTTCCGGAAAAGAGGAGTTGCCGAATAGGTTCTGAACGAGCACCGAGGGATTTGAAGCGAAATAAGGGCGCAGGTCGAGCGCAGTCAGTCATTGGAGCACGTTTAAAATCCGGAACGTGTCTGCTGGTATTGTTGGCGCGTTTGATTTTATTTTATTGTTCTTTGTTTACGTGTTTTTCAAATAGTTGTCACACCTGTCCGACGTTCCTTAGCTGCATCGGCAAGTAGGGCTTCGCGCTTCGTCTGTCGCGGTACGCGTAAACGTAGGGTAGCCATTGCCTATCCCGGTTTGCGGGATGCGAGTCAGGAGCTTCAGAACTTTGGCAGCAAAATATATATGCCAGGAAAGAAATGAAAGAGGAGAGACAGGGTGCAAGATAAAAAAAGAAAAGTTGAGAACAAGTACGCAAGGACATACGGATTTGCGCTCATCGATAAGAGAAACCAAACAAGAAAGACGCCAAATAGGGAAAACCATATATGAACGATTCTCACACAAAGAGCGGATCATGAAAAGTAGAAGGCTGGTAGAAGCGAGTTTCGAGGTTTCCACGACAACAGTTGAAGCCGTCGGGTGCTATCAAGCGTTCGGTGCACCGATGTGGGCTGTCGGGTGAACTCGGAGCGACTTTCTCTCCGAAATTCAATTTAAAAGGTCGTCTTCGGCTCCCAGCTCCTGCTCGAAAAGAAAAAAAAAATGGGAGGGGGGCGCTGACTCCAGGATATATATTTAATCTTACGGTAAAGAATTTATCACTTGGAAGTAAAAGCAATTATGAAGTTGCTTTCAAACAACAACATATGCTCGTAAGAACAAAAATGCACCATGATGAACTTATTGTGTATAAATGTCTAATGCAAAATATAAAACGACATACATGGGTAAAAAAGGAAAGAGAATGTAAGCAAACAAAACCCCGCAAACAAAACTTAGCTGCCATTTGGCATGATGCACGAACGTCTCTTAAATTTATTTTGGTTTAATCAAAGGAAATCACCGCGCTTGAAGAGAAATTAAAGAAATTGAAGGAAAACGTGTGGGCGAAAGAAGTGGTCGCTCCCCACAAGGTAAGGGAAAGCATCAGGCGCCGTATTTTGACGTCCAGTAAAATTTATCCGGCTTTTTGAACAAGATCACTATATTCTGCAGGTACCTGCGAAAAAATTGCAGCGTATATACAGGAAGGACAGCCTAAAGCTATTTTCACGCGAGCGACCACGTGTAGGCTGCAAAGAGACAATCATTCACCGATCCGCCTCCATGACCGTAATTCCACCAGAATTGTTTCATAGTAAACGTTAGTGTGCTCTGTCAAATCTTCCGGTAACTTGATGCGAAGTCTATTTGTCTGAGAAAGTATACGTACTGAAAGCGTCATTGAGGCAACCTTAATTTCATCTGACATCATAAAGTATTTTAGATGCGCGCTCTTATACGTATTGTATATAACTCTACAACAATAAAAAGAAAGGAGCACACATTTTCGATACTATGGGAATAAAGCACGAGCAGTTATGAAGATGTCATGCCCCATACCTGACTTAAGTAAATTATGCAATTTGTCAAAAGGAGGAAGCGATATTTAGGCATAGCTTCTACGTGTATATGCTTAGGCGCGTACATGGAGTTGTTTGTAAATACACAATTTTTATTACACGCCGTAATTACCTCAAACGCTTTCAATTTCAGCTTGCGCATAACCTGTAATATACTTCTTATTTAAGGTATATATAAACTTTGTGCAACGTAGAACTCCCTCTGGAGACTGGGAAACATAGCGTTAGATGGTCATACATACTTTGGAGCGCTTGTTCACGGAATTTTTTGCAACGGATTTATTTATTCCACATAAATTCAACTTCACTAACACATTTCACATAGCATCGCCCTCATGTTCGCTAAACAAGATCTTTGTGACTTTTCTAATTAAGCCAGGGGAGGAAGATAAATTGCGCGAGGCTTCCTAAGCACACTCAAAACGCTTCGAATGACTTATATAAGTAATATACTGGAGACTACGCAATTTACCCACAGAATTCGCACTTGGCCTACAAGTTAGCAAATACGTAATCGCTGTTTATCATTAGATATAAACAAGGCCCCTTCCTTAGTTCGCGGAGGACACCAGTGAAACAAACTATGGATCTCGATGGAGGCATGAAAATAATAAAAAGCGAGGGTTCAGTAATAATTTACAACGCTTGTAATTAAGCCAAGAAATTGAAAGCGCCAAACCTTACAATAATTTTCCCTCTATTTTCATCGAATTGGATATTGTGTCATATATAGCATATATGACAATATGAATCAGTTGAATGAGTAACTTTCAACAAAGGCTACAATAAAAGTACACAGAATAAACGTTTATCATTAGTCACTCCCAACTTCATTTTTACAGCGAAGCTGTTATAGACTAGGTTCCAGGAGATCGCACCCGGCAACAGACCGGAAGTACAAAGACCGGAGGGAGAACAACAATTTCAGACCCGTCGCGCCACCTTGCGGTGTCATGTGAAAACGTCGGGATGGCTGCGTTTTTAAACTTGGGGATCGCAAAAAACTTGTGCAGCACACCGCGCTTTTCGCAGAACCTCATGTTTGCTTCTTCATTACGTGACGTAGCTCACCCTGGCAGCCATGTGAGTGTGTCAGCGCTTGTACGCGCGCTGCGACTCCCGTATCCGTCTTTAATAAAAAGCGACATAGTCTCTCCCATATTGTGTGCAGGTTCCTTGTGTGTGCGTTTAGCCGCACATCGCTCTGGAGCGTCGCGCCCCTTTAGGCACCGGCTGAAAGTTCCATCGCTCCAAAGCATGGTGCCACCTTATGGCGGTCACTGAATCTCCGGGGTTTTCGTATAATGTGACGTGGCTTCTCCCCCGGCAGCCACGTGTGTGTCGTGCTAGTACGCGAGCCACGATTGGGCAGCCGGACTCTAAAATAAAATAAAACTTAGTCTATCTTCTACAATCGCGTGTGTGCCTTTGTATGTGAAGTTTGTGTTGTTTAGCGCCGTTGTACATCGCTCCCGAGCGTAGCGCCACCCTGCTGCGTAGGCTGAAACGTACATCGCCGTTCGTCCGTTGCCTATACGCACACTATCATCATCAACAATGATGTGAGCATCGTCGTCTGCTTCCGCAGCTGGCTCGTTGGCGCCCCTCGGCGCAATCACGGGAACGCACTCGTGCTACTGCTCCATCATTCGACGTCGTCGTCTTCTTCTCAGCTGGTTCCATTGCCGCTCATAATTCCAGCGTGTATATATATATATATATATATATATATATATATATATATATATATATATATATTATTGCGATAGCAATTATATGGACACTTCAACCGGATTTCTGCCGTCGGTGTCGCCGTCGCCGTGAGGTTCCGTATAGATAAAATCTTCACCGCGCGCGTATGCCCGAGTGGAAGCGTGCGGGGACGCGCGCTGTCACGGAGAGCGAACGCACTCAATCTCCCACGCGCAAGCAACGAAGCGGGAAGCCAGCGCCGGAGGGAGCGGGGGGGGGGCACTTCTACTCTGCCAACAGCCGCGCTCGTCGCTCGACCGCGCCGTCTCTTATCTCTCCCACGCGCAAGCAAGGAAGCGGGAAGCCAGCGCCGGAGGGAGCGGGAGGGGGGCGCACTTCTACTCTGCCAACAACCGCACTCGTCGCTCGCCGCACCGTCTCTTATCTCCACACGGCTCTGACATTTATGCACTGTGCATTCGCCGCTCAGTTTCTGTTGAAGCGATAGACCGCACGTACCTTCGCCCGCTGCAGCGTATGGGCTTGCTGCGAGCGTTTTGACAGTCGTTGTCTGCAGTCATTCAGTGTGATCTATTCATGTTTGTTTGTGCGCGCTCACATCACGCTTGTTCATTCAGTTAGTAACAGTCGGACCACATTTTCCAACGCACGCTACACATGTAATGCTGCCCGGATCGGCAGTGCAGCGCTACAGGTGTGTCCCTTCGCACGCGCGCTGCCCACGGGAAGCGCTTCTCATCAAAACCACCGTTTCACACGCGCCTTCTCGTGGTCATCGAGTCTCTCTTCATGTCAGTCTACTTACGCCGCAGCACACCTGCTTACTTAATCAGCTCATGTTTACTACAATTCATATTGCTACCAAAGCCGCTCACCTTACTTCGTATGACATTGCTGTGTTGTTATCGCATTCATTGGTTCGCCCTTAGGGCGAAACTGTGACATTTTTTTTTGACAGGAAAATACATTCCAGTCTGGAATTTTATTCCAGCGTAGAATTTCACTTTTCTTCCGTCGTCGTAATGGAGAGGCAGTGTTTACGGGGGTATGAGCCATTGCTTAAAGGGGTATGAGCCATTCATTGTTTTAGGTGACGGACAGATTTATTTTGAATCAATTTAATTTTGATCAATCACAAGTGGCAGTGAGACAACGGCGGACTGCGGGCATACCATCACTGACCTCGTTTTCTCCGTCGCAGCCCAACGTGTGTGTAACCTTATTAAGAAACACAAAAACGTAACCAATAATTGAGAAAGACTTTAATGTACCGTCGGGATTAACCCAGCGATAAACACTGGGGCCACACATTTCAGATTCTCTGGTTAACCATCTGTACGCAGTGCTTGGGCGCTTATATTTCAACTAAATATAAACAGCGTGCCTCACATAGTTCACAGAGGAGACCGGGAAAAAGCAACTACATGCCTCGTGTTGGGACAAGATTGAGAAGCACTGAGTGCAGGTATCCTGGGTTCTTCCTGTTCTCTTCCAACGTCTTTGTAGGGCTAAGTAAATATCTCTCTAGTCTAGAACTTACACCAGATAGTTCAACAGCTTCTGTAAACGTACGACTTAAATTTTTCAGTAAATGGTCTGAAGAAAACTGCGATTGTTCGAAATATGAGCAAGCGATATCAAATTACCAGTAGCCGCAGCTGAGAGGTGGTCACTGAGTTGATATCTATCCTAAATGTGCCCAAATATTGCTGTTCAAATGAGCGTTGACCAGGTTTCCTTGTCAGGAACGTAACTATCCACTTTCCACGTAACGTTTCTTTATTTGGGTGGCGCTCATGGAGCACATTTCTGCAGCCTGGCATCTTGGTAAAGCCAAGAGCGGCAACGCACGTTGCAGGCATAGTAGAAGCTGTCGTCATCGAGATTGCTTCTTTAAAAAAAAAGAACTGTGCAGCCGACGCATGATTATTCCTCAAACGAAAGTCAACAAACCCTTTCTATTGCTGCGCTTGCTCAGAAGGCCGAGGAGGTCAATCAATTTTAATGTGAATAGATTCTTTGCCTAGCCGTTTTGAGCGTGCCTGCCTTTCACGCAATCTATCACAGCTGCCATCATGATAATTTGATAGAAAATGGAAACAGGAAAACTTTATTTGTGCAGATCGAAAATTTTGTGTAGCCCCTTAAGAGTTAAAGGTATTATTCATCAGACAAACCGGCACTATTATGTGTGCAAAAATGTTTACTGTACAACAACAGAAAAATTGGGGGGCGCAAATAACGTTTAACATGTTCATCGCGACTACAAAGCACCAAACAAACAGAAAGTATGGAAAATGCTGCAACGAGACACCAGTGGCAATTTATTCGTGTTAATTCAGGCGCTCCCAACGGGCAGCATTACTTTAAATGTGAAGCGCACTTCGGGCAAACGACACCTCCCGCCAGACAAAATAACTCGGGTCTTCTGAGAAATGCTCTCCGGTATAAGCGGCTTAACAAGGTTTCAAAAGATCTGGTCAAGTTCTTTCTCGGGAGATTTGGACAGGATGTTGGGATTCTAGGGTAAGCTGGAAAAACCGTAGGGCGCTTCCTCTTTCTAGAAAAGAACGCCTAGGGATTATTGGAAGATTGTCTTCCGCTCCATTGTGAAAAATGCATGCGCGCCCGCAACTCATTTTCCATGCCTGATTTAGAACGGTTCGAGACAAACGTTGGATAGAACGGCGAAATGGCGGGTTCTGTCCACCTTAATCTTACAAAACGGGGTAGACTGTACGTGTTGACCTTGGAAGGGTATACAGCTGCAGGTGGCGTAAAGAAAATAGTTAAATCTTGCCCCCGAAAAAAATAGTCGTTACCTTTTATATTCATTGACGTAATTATTTTACCTACGTATTTACCTGTTCTTTATTTCTTGCATATTCAAAATGTAATGTCTAGTCCGCGCACTTGCACGCTGCTACAATCGCTACACAGCCTCAAAAAATCACTGTAGCTATTCAAGATGTAAAAGCTACCATAATATCTGAGTGTCAGATAACGTTGACTATTCGAAATGCATGCCGAAAGCAATTTTTCGATGACACAATAACACATTCTTTTTACTACAGGTGGGCTTTGTGCAATCTATATGCGAAAAGGTTGATGTGTACCTTAGACATTATATTAAAGAAAGCATGCTAAAAGAAGAGGAAGAGCATTGTTTACAGAGGCGAATTTTTTAAAGCCGTATAAATCAATTGGACATTTCACACTAGGCTCTCCTTCTCTATTCAACATATTGTGTTTAGGTTAATACTTTAAATCTTATTATTTTTTGATCAAATTACTTAATCTTACCGTAAAAAATACTTCGAGTTGTCAAGAAAAAAAAGTATGCAAATACAAAGGACATGCCGGAATCTATGTGAAGCGAAGCATTCGTGAAGCCAGTCAATGAAACGCTCTAAATTTGCCCATTTTATTCTTTCGTCTCCCACGTTAAGGAAACTGGTGCGCGCATGTGTTGCCGCGCACTCGGGCTAAGCAATGTGAGATATCTTATATTGGCTTGCACTTCATTCTCCTTATTCCACAGCATCGGGATGTTGCGCTGAGGCCCTGACACACTTCCGCTTTTTCTGTGTGTGTGCGTGTCTGTGTAGGTGAATGATGAGGAACCTACTCGGCAAAAACCCGAACAGCTACCGACCCGACCAACCGAGGCAGGCGAAACCATGGGATGGTAGGCAAAGCAAGATTCGTTTTTAAACTGACGCATGCTAAGCTGTCGTGATAACGCTAAAAATGAAGTGCTCAAAACAGGGTCAAAACAAGTGCAGAATTGATCAAAACCGGTTCAAAATGAACTAAAATGATTCAGAATAATTTAAAAGACAGGAATAATCAAGTAATAAACGCATTAATTAACACAAATTTGTTAAAATTTCTTCTATCATCAGCATTGTTTTGTCTCCATCTGCGTGGTGGTATGGCTCCAAGTGCGTGGCGGTTTCCCACCAGTTGTGCCTTAGCACAGGTTTCAAAACGGATGATGGATTGCTAAACACAAGATAAACACAGGATGAAACAAGATAAACACAAGGAAAACACAAGGGATACACCGGCGAATCACTGCTCCGCACTTCCCCAGGTTTCACATTAGTGGAGCTGCATTAGCGCTGCATTTGAACTACACAAGCGCGGGATCCTCAAATTTTTTTGTTTATTAAATGCTTGTTTGCAAATCGCCACCTGGTACCGCCAATTTGGTATCATGTTTCAATAATATCTGAATACTCTCTACTGATGGAAGGACTCCTTAAGCGAGATATCTTTAATCAAATACTTGAGCTTCAGAGTAACGTGCAGTACAATTCAGTAAACTGTAGATAAACACCTATTTACGTTACATTGACCACATATTCATAATATGGGAACACGGCACAAATGCACTAACCGACCTAATTAGCCATTTCAACCGCTTTCACCCGAGTATTAAGTTCACTGCTCACCACTCTCCTAGACAGATCAACTTCCTCGACACGACGGCTTACATAGAAAATGGAAAACTGAGAACAACACTTTACCGGAAGCCTACGGATAGCCAGCAGTATTTAGAATACACCAGTCACCACCCGCGACATTGCAAGCGAGGAATTTTTGTCGGGCAAGCGAAACGAATAAGAAGAATCTGTAGCGACGACAACGATTATATCCACCACCTAAATGACCTTAAATATAACGCTAGCGAAACGAAACCATCCACAAATTCCTCTCGATCAGGTTTATGACGTCGCGTCAAGATTAGAGAGGCAGTCGGCATTAGCTCAGAAACAACCTACCAAAATCTGATAGACCACCAGCCTTTATAACAAAATATTCTAACGCCCTCCCAAACATAAACAACATCCTACGAAAATACCACCCAATATTATCAAGTAACGAGCGTCTGAGAAAAGCGTTCCCTGATGTACCAAGGGTTACCTATCGCCGCAACAGAAACTTTAAAGACATGTTAGTGCATTCAAAAGTCAGCCAACATCATTCCCCGTTATAAAAGCATGTTCTCGCCCCAGGTGCAAAACCTGCAAGCACCTTCAAAGTGACCTTGAAATTAAAAGTACCGCAAATGGCTACACACACGATAGTGAAAACTAGCTTTACTTGCACTAGCTCCGATGTAATTTATATGCTTGAGTGTTCCTTCTGTAAGAAGCAATATATCGGTGAAACGCGACAATCAATGAACATCAGGCTAAACGGACATCGCGCGGACACGGCTAAAAAACTTCCCAAAGCCGTCGCCGAGCATTTCAACCAATCAGGTCACAACTTTGATGAACTTAAACTCTACATACTACAGTCAAATTTTCGTTCGGCGCTAGACAGAAAATACAGAGAATCGTACCTCATTCATAAGTTCAATACATTGCAACTAATAGGCATGAACGTTTCAAAGGGAGCTTTAGAATCTATTCGCTATGCTAAATTGAAAAGCATATATAGGCAACAGCACTTAGTTACTGTTCATTGAGTTGCTTAGTTGGTCCCTTTCCTGTATTTCTTGTTTTGTTATTCAATTGTCAATAATATTCCAACCTCCCTTTGCTTTCATTCAATCCTTTCGTCCTTTAATCTATATATCTACGCCTTCCCCCCGCCCCCTCCCTCCCCCGCTTTACCATTTTTTTTATGTGCGCCTGAACACCATTTTTCCGCCGCTACTTTTATTCTCCCTGTCAGGCACGATAGTTCACTGACCTCCAGCCGAGCAGACTCCCCCCCCCCCCTTGTCCAGAACCCTTGCATGAAAAGAGGAACCTGCCATTACACGTCAAGCTGCTACCACACGGCGCTGCCTCAAACTCCTCTACCGACTTTCAGTAGTGCATTATATTTCTTTTCAATTCTACACCCTCGCCGCTAACACACTCTCGCTCGTTACCTCAGCCACCCGCCTTACCCTCTGTCCCCTTTAGGAAGCGTGTGTCTCTGACACATCTGAACATCGATCGCTCTCACTCTCTTCTCTAGAAGAACCCTACCTATACATACTGTGCCGAGGAGAGCATATGTCGCCTTTGAAGAAGACAAGTTCACTTGTCGAAACGTTGGCTCCTGCTCCCACCTTGTTCTCGTGTTACTCATAGTCTTGAATCGCCATCTCCCGCATTCCCCTTGTTTTCCCTATAGATAATTCAATGTTATGTGGCATTTGTATTGGAAGCATGTTATCTCTCATCGCCGTTGTCCTCGCCTCCATTTAGACTTTATATTTCTTTGTGGAGTAGTGAAGACCTATCCTAATAACGAACGTGGAAGAAAGGCCAATAAATTACAGGCTGTTCGAAGAACCTCGTGCCTTCTGGGACAAGCAAAAGGAGATTAGGATGGCGTGCCTACGCGTGCACGGGATTTTGGGCTATTCCAGTTCTTGCAAAAAAAAGAAGGAAACCTAGAAACAATACTAGAATGCTTAAGGAACAAAGATGTAGGCTAACTGAATAGGCCCTATAAAAAGCTTTCTCGAAGACTTTTCCTTATTAATGAAGCCTTAAAGAGGGCGCTTATAACGCTCCTACTCATAACGCTCCTCGTTTGAAAGGCCTTTTTTTGCCTGTTTTTCTGGACCAAGTTAAGAACACTTTCGCAGGTGTACAAGCACGAGGGGGGAAATGGGGAAAAGAGGAAAAGCTTTCTTCCTTACAGGTCATGGCTGCAAATCAATTGGGGAACGAGAATAGGAGCCTGAACGCTCAGCGCATCCATGACACTGATATCAACGGTGCACCTAGTCTGTTTGCGACGCCACAGTATACGGAGTGATCATTTTTATGTTTTTCACAAATTTAGAAATTGCCTGTTGAAGACAACATAATTCTAGTCCTTGAGCTGGATTACTCAGGGAGGTGAACATTACTTGCAAGGTAAATTGCACCATATTTCCAACTAACTAAGAAAAATTCACGAATTCCTAATAAATTGCTTTTCGGTACATTGAAATTTGCGAATTGTGGCTGGTAAGCTTGTAAGGCGTATCCATTTGGAAGGAACTAGGAGAACGACCCCAGTTTATAGATATGCACTCCCAAACTCGCCGTAAAAATGCAATGTTGTACCACTAAACTTATTTTTTTAACAAAACGCTCTTTTATACATTGAAGCACGAAAGTAACTGGAACGTCCATGTATCTCGTCCCGCACTTTGAAAAGTAGCATCTCGAAAGTGGTGTTCTCCTGGAGATTCAATTCGAGTGGATACGTCTTGCAAACTCCCCGGCTACAATTCGTATATTGCAATATGTGCCGCAAAGTAATTATTAGGAAGGTAATTAGTGAATTTATCTGTGCTCGGGGCATTCCCAATTAGTATGGAGTTTGTTGCGGCATTTATCACATACTTAGCAAGTCAGCTGGCCCCGTTTGTTCTCAACGTAGTGTTAGATAACATCGTTTGGTAGTGTCAATGTTTGTTCTTTGTATTGGTGTGCAAAGACAGACTCTGGGACCGAGACACGACCAAGGCTTTGTGGCTCGGTCCGAGTGTGTCTTAGCGCTTCAATACCATGATTATCTACAGCCTAGCCCAGCTGTACACTCTTCTGTAGTATCTTTTTCTCTTGAGGTAATACGCGGAAGAGCCGAGTTTACATCACTGGCAGTACAACGCTCGATGCTAAGTTGGCCAGTTCGCGCGAATTGAATACGGCGCACACACACACGCCCACGCGCCCACGCGCACACGCGCCCACACGCACACACTGATTGTCCCATGTAACTTGAGGCAAACTTTAAAGCTATGCAAATGCCACGTAGCCAGACAGAACCGAGGTAATGTTGTTTGGCTGCAATAAATAGAAACAAAACAAGCAATGCGCAGTCACAGTGAACACACTGCGTTTCACAAGGATCACGTGATGGTCGTGTAATGTTACAGGGAAAGAGAGGTTTAAATTACATTTACAAGATATTTACAATGCGTCCACTGGCATGCAAGGCACACAAGATGGAAAACCAGTCCGCGAGTCAGGTTACCAGTCATGTTACCAGTCATGTTACGAGTCATGTTACCAGTCATGTTACCAAGCGCTGCTCGAAGAGTTCTTGAAAACGATGAGACTAAACGCGTCGTCCGCTATTCCTTTGAGGATGTGCCCGACATTTCACGCTTCCGGCATCTTCTCGTCAACCTTGCGACAACGCGCAAGCACGTTTGCACAAATCCCACATGGTGAGCTCCTCTGCGTGGGTCTCAAACCCGACGCGTGCCGTTACCGCGAGCTAAACGATCAGGCTAGCGAGCATGACGGTCTGGTCGCAGTGATTGCTCGCGCTCAGTCGTTCTTAGAGCTGAAGCCAATCTTCAACGTCAGTGTCATCCTTCCGGAAAAGGTGCCAGGGTCGCGTGGTTGTGCCATGATGACGGTGGGCGGGGGTAGCGACGTGCCCGAAGCATTCTCGCCTTGAGCTGGCATTGTCAATGCAGCCAAGGAGCGCCCGCTGCGTAAATTCGTTGTGCTTCTTGGAGAACCCGCACCTCCACCAAAATGCTACGGGGAAAGAGAGGTTTAAATTATATTTACAGGATACTTACAATGCGTCCACTGGCATGCGAGACATACAAGATAGAAAACCAGTCCGCGCGACATCAGAGAGCACCGTCGTCTTCTGTATTGTCCTCAGCTTTGTCTCGAGCAGTGCTTGGTAACAATATCACAGCAAATACGGGGTCATCACGGAATAAAGACAAGGCATAAGTGAAAACTAGATGTGGCATCCAGCTTTGTTTGTTGTGTACAAACATTGCATCTACCGGTGCTAACATATGGGGCAGAAACTTGGAGGTTAACAATGAAGCTTGAGAGCAAGTTAAAGACAGCACAAAGAGCGATGGAACGAAAAATGTTAGGCGTAACGTTAAGAAACAGGGAGAGAGCGGTGTGGATCAGAGAGCAAACGGGAATCACCGATATTCTAACTGACATGAAGAGAAAAAAATGGAGCTGGGCAGAGTAGATAACCGATGGACTATTAGAGGTACATAATTGGTGCCATGAGAAGAGAAAGCGCAGTGGAGGATGGCAGAAAACTAGGCCGGGTGATGAAATTAGGAAATGTGCAGGTAGAAATTGGAATCAGCTAGCGCAAGAAAGGGGTAACTGGAGATCGCAGGGAGAGGCCTTCGTCCTGCAGTGGACGTAAAAATAGGCTGATGATGATCCCGCTTTGTACCATTCCTGCTTCATACCTGTGTTATAATGTCTACGATACTTGACTGGGAAGATAACCATAAGCCTATTCACTAGATACATTTAGATTGAAAAATTAAACCACAGTTTGATATTACTGAAAGGGGCTCTTAACATAAGCACTTAAAAATATAAACCATTGGATAAAATGGAGGTGCTTCACCGCAAAAAGGGTTGACATATTCATGAACATAGCATGTTGACGCTGAATAACAATTTTATAGGTCCACACAAGGAGGCGAGCTAGATATGCTAGATATAAGCTAGACACACGCTAGATATGCTGACTTTAATGAGATGTAGAAGCTCTGGTACTCCAGGTGTTCGAATAGAATTATGACATACTACACAGGGATCCCTCGAACATACAAGCAGTATGTATAACCCATGGACAAACATGCGCGCCGACACTAAAGCTACTTACAAATTTTTTTAAAGATTTTGGGAGATTAGCAAAATTTGAAGTGCTTTCATTCATGGACTAGTTTATTCATGGTGTTCAATGAATATAAAAATAATTGTATAGGACAACGACCGAGGTAAGAATGTTCGCTCAAGACAAGACAAATACTAATGTGTCTACTCATGTATAAGATTACTTACTCATAAGGATGAAAATTGCGTGCCTAATGCGCCCTTTCCATTTGCTCAATACTTTTATATGTCGCTGATTAACTAATTGAAAAAGAATTTCATATCACTTTCACTAAAAATGAAAAGCAGTAATTAAAAATAGAGTAATACTGAAATAGGATAATTGCCATCCACCAGCCTTACGGCATGACCGTCAAGCTCGACTTGTGTCATTCTGCTAGCTACGTGGTTATTTTTAAATACTGCATCTGCAGAAGTCTCAAATATAGGACTTTCTCTCCATGTCGTCATTGTCGATCGGTACCTTGATCCTACAGTCCGGTAAAATACATTTGTTTTCTTTTTGATTTTCTTCCACCACCTTCTGGGCTTCAGCAGAACTGATTTAGCAGAGTAAGCTAGAAGATGCAGTGCAGCGTGAGCCTGCGCAAAGTTTGATAGATAATATCTTGAGCACTATACTGACGGCATTGTCAAAAATGTTCGCATAAATTTCTACATGGTATACCTTGTAGGAGACATGGCAAACTCTCTCGTGATCCTACAATTATTTGTCAATACATGTCACGTGCATTGTACGTCTTTTCATATGATGGGCCGTTTCCGGCGTATTAAGGCTTTGGTAGCTTGCATTATTACATGGATTTACGTTTTCAAGACTACGCTCTTTGCCCTTATCGGGCCAATACCAATCCACAAGTGGAATAGTGTGTGGCGAACGGCTGATTAGGCAATATGGATAACAAAAAATGTGTGTGTAAGCATTAATACAGTTTTTATGTAACAACGTACGAACACCGAAATTTTCAAGCATTTATCAGTGATTTATTTCCTTTCTATGCTTATTACTGACCATTAAATTGCTAGGAGCGCATTAAAGGTAATTGAAATCAGAAGTAGTCTTAACTATACTTCGCTTGCAATTCTTCAAATTCAAGCTTGTCTTAATCGGTCCGATTGTAAATGTTTCGCGGAATTCAATATACTATAGTTCGATAACCTTAAAGTCAACGTTAACATAGCTACTGAGACAGCCCATTGGAGTCCGTGATCTCCAGGCAGCTGTATTGTAGTAAGCTGTCTTGCACTCTTCGAAACTCAGGAGCTAGCCGTGACGCGTGGACCGGCGCACATACATACACGCACATATGCAGACATAAGCGCACAAGCGCATGCAAACTTCCTGGCTGGATGAACGCGCCACTTCGATCCATACTACCAACCCGGCTTTCCCCGCTTTCAAGACATGTGACCTAATAACGTGCCGGTCAACTTCGACAGCAACAACCCATTCGTCTTCGGCAGCTCCACGCTAGTGGCCTGCACGTCGAGCAGATGCACGCATTACCGCCGAAGGCTTTGAAATTCTACCACTTGGCGATTAGTTTTGCGCCAGGAAAGTTTTACGATAATTCATTACAGTTGTGACCGTGTGCCTCGAAGTTATATGACTGTTCAGCATGCATCTTACAGAGTTTTAACGGTGTGATAAAATTTCGAAATTACCACCGATTATAAAACTTCTAGAGTGGTTGTTTCCAAGACTGTATTGAGACTGGTGGCCCGGTGACTCGCCAACAGATGATGATAGTTCAAGTTCTGTAGTAGTAAGTAGTAGTAATAGTAGTAGTAGTAGTAGTAGTAGTAATAGTAGTAATAGTAGTAATAGTAGTAAGTAGTAGTAGTAAGTAGTAGTAGTAAGTAGTAGTAGTAGTAGTAGTAGTAGTAGTAGTACATTCGCAGCAGCAGCAGCAGCAGCAGCAGTAGTTTTGGACTGCAGTATAAGACGCCATGTTTGTCATCACAATTTACATTTCACTATGTTTCAATAGCTGCCTTGACACTGAAATGAAATTAGATTTTGTCGCTGTGCTCTATCAGCTGATTCGGTGAGGTTTTAAGTTTTACTAGAATGATATTGAGATTACATTACCTACATTTACAAAGCCTGAAAACGTTTCCCTGAGTAGGCCTTGCATGGAGCTTCTTCGAATGTTTCAAATAGAATTACCACAATATAAAAACATATAAAAATATGCACCAAAGCACTCTTAAACTATGCAACTTCTAACATGACCCGCCCATCGTTATCATCCCCACGATAATTTAAAATTTTCATCTCTGTACGACGCTTGATTATTTGGAAAGTTCCTCTTATGCTGGTGTGGCACCTTAGCATTAATAATTTCGCGGTTTACATTTGCTAGCGCCAATTTCTTGTCATTTCACTATAAATTCTACATTTTTGTAATGACAGCAGCATCTTCTTTTGAAACTAATATTCATTTCACATGGTCATTCGTATTAACTTTCATGCGGATGCTGTGTAAGATTGCCTGGTCAGTTGCTAATGTACGTTTACGGTATCATCTACGGTACCATACGGTTAATGCGCCAAACGTTACTAAAAGGCAATGATTCGGCGCAAGGTGATCCCAAAAATGGCGGCCCATCCACATTTCGTAGCACTGCTGTAAATGTAGAGTGAGAAACTAAGACGTGCAAGGCGAAGAGGTTGACCAGAATAATTGTCCGGTTGGCTACTCTGCACAGGGGGATGAGGTGAGGGCAGGAAACATGACGCGTTTAAGAAAGTTACTGCGCATAAATTGTCGTGTTACTGTGCGCATAATATTCGAAGCTGTGAAAACAAACATGCATGCGCGTTACCAGACCTTAGGCAATGATTTAGGGCAGCGGAACATGATTGCAAAATTTGTCCCTCTTAACAGATGTACTAAGATAAACAAATTAGTAGAGCTGCTCAACTATTGTAAATCACACGAAGTAATCCCACATCTGTGTTAAGCATGACCACCGCAGATGAAAGTTAGTACTACCATAATTACGCTGAAACGAAGCCACAGAGAACGGAATGGCGATGTCACTGTCTATCTACCTCTGAAAAGAATATTCCGATCCCACGCGCTGTGGTAATCGGTATAAGCGAGCACACCCTTCGTGTTGGCTAAGAACGGTGTTCTTGTTTGGCAACCACTTGCAATTATAAGGGACACGAACAGGCCGGACACAATATCACCAGTATCCACGGCGCTCAACACAAGCTTGTTGCGCTCAATCATGCGCATTCCACACATGACGAAATAATTGCGTCGATGAAACGACCCGGACGACATGTCCACGAGTATGAGGACAATGCAACGACAACGATGGATTAACGACCAATGAAGCGCGACTATACCTTGACGATGATGGAACGACCACGAAGGAAGGATGGCGACTGGGTAACGAAGGAGCAATTTACATAAGTCACTTATTGGTAATGTCGCAGTTATTCAAAAGATTTATTTTACTGTTTATAATTTCTTCCGCAATTTCATTTACCTTGAACCCCGAGCAAACACAAGCGCTAGCACATGTATTTCACGAAGCGAAGAGTCTGTTTATCGGTAATGAGCTGCAGAGCAAAGGACCAGCACGCGAAGTGTTTAGAACTGACAACAAATAAGCTGGCGCAGCATCGCTTGACGTGGTTCTGGTACGCAAAAAAAAAGAGAAATGGTGAAGTCTTATATATGAGCCATATATCTAAATGCTTTTTTTCGAAGCGCCTCAAGGTATTCGCGGCTTTTTAAATGCGCCCTGTAGCGCTGAGAAAATTGCTGTTAGGAAAATGACAGCTCCTATAAGAAAAGGTAGCTTCGCGCCTCGTTTCGTAAGCTCATTAAAAACGAACCCGAGAACATTGAATCGATTACACAACTCGCAGCACCAAATCAACAACTGGCTTGCAAACCCGGCATTTCTTCTGCTGTGTTCTTCACTATTATGTTCACACATTATTTCAGAAGTTATTGGCACTGATATCAAACAGCCCTTTCGAGCAGTGAAACTTTCCGAGAAATTGCGATGCATGCAAATGCGCATTTGGGCAGCTCTGCGAGTGAAGTGCCGTTCTGTAATCACTGAATGGAAACCATCTTAGGCTTCAAAATTGATTCAAAGACGCTGTCGTGTCATCGACAACTGCTGAGCCGTATCGACCCACAGCTTGCCTCGATTTTACTGGCAAATAAGGACGATTCAAACATTATTTTAATGAATTGCACTTGTATTGCTGCAGAGGGAAAAATTCTGCAACAAATCCAGGAGCGTAGTCGAGTTCAAACGCTGCCACTTCAATTCGGCGCAACATGGACAGCTCATAAAATAGGACCATTGCAGGCATTCAAAAAGTATACGCGATTTTGATAATTAGAAAGAATTTCGGCTTCTTGCTCGAAATACCCTTGTTTATCGATACCCTTATCCAATAATTTAAAGTGTCTAGCTGTTTGGTACGCCAAAACTCCTTGTAGGTTGTCATCATGAGTGAATAAAAGCTTACAGCACCTGTGAGTGAAACCCCTACGCGTGCGAATAAAAAAAGAAGGTAAGTAATAGTTCCCTAGTGAAATTTGATGAGATACGGGGACTTTTCAAATGAAAATTATTTATTATAGTACCTCAAAGATGTGATGTATGGTACATGGAAACAAGCATAATCAAAATTTTCTAAAATCGTTTTCTGTCATGCATTATAAGACAGGAATTTCTGGCCACTAGCAGTTCTTTAAGAGTGATAAATGTTAATTTCTAATACGACGGACGTGCGCTGTATAGCTATTTTAGAAAATGACAAACCGAGTAAACAGGAGGTGCATTAGTAAAAAAAAAGAAATAAATAAGGCCCGTATCTGCAGTACGCCAGCGAATTCTTGACGCAATTATCAGAGCAGTAGGTGACGCATTCTTGGTCTTAAAATTTTATGCTTACTGAAAACAATTATCTCAATTGCTTGTGTCGCTCTCTACGTGCCACCATCGTCTCTGTGCGTTGAGAAAGAAGTCCACAAGAGTACTATTTTATTTATTTTTTCGGTGCGCTTTTTTTACTTTTCTATTGGATATGTAAGCAGTTCTGAAGCAGCAAAGAAAAAAAAACACATCGGCCGTTGCGCGAGACCTAAAATATTACAGGAGAACTCGCGGTACGTCGATGATGGTGTGTCAACAAAGCACTCAAGGCGCGGGCTGCCTCTAGCTACGCAGGTCCTATGCAAGTTTTTTTCTGCGTTTTTTTTTTTTTTTTTGCGGCGTCGGCTCTGGGACCTCAGGGGCTCAGTACACCTCTGCGCGCAGGTGACACCAATGGGAGGAAAAAAATTATTCGTGCATAATCCCCTGCCCCCTCTAGAACCATCAACGGCTCCCTTGCAGTAGCATGCGTCTGTTGACACGTCTTTTATATAATATTTTTTCCATCGCACCACCTCATCAAAAAGAACTCAAGTTACTTCCGGAGCTGTTTGACTACATCAAAGATGTGAAGTTTTCAAGCATTCAAAAGAAAATCAAAAAGGGAAACCCAAGTAACAAGTCAAATGCAGAGAACAAATATGTAGGACAGAAGAAAAGCGCGGCACGAAGCGAAAAATATGAGTGGCATTTCGGATAGCGAGGCCATACTGTCGTTATAGGAATAGGCGCCGAGCCGAAGCAAACATGTAGACTAATACAAGGAACCTCGGCAGAAATTTATGGGCCTGCCACATATTCGCATGCCTGTCGATAACATTTTCCGAAGATGATAGGAGAGCAGAAAAAAAAACAGCCAGGACTTAGCAGGGGCTAAAAGGGAAGATAAATATCTTTACTTCCGCTGCAAGAGACCATTGATGCTGCGTCGCGATCAAGAATAGTAAGAACGAAGTGGCTTATATACGTACGTCGGCATCTCACTAACTCCGTAGGCCACAGTTTGCAAAACCAGATTAGGGGTAACAAACTTTCCCGGTGCAAAAATTTCGAGAAGGCCGAGACTTAGTGCGACGCAATCCCAGATACGGGCTCCCGTCAGTGTCGCATACCGCTACAAATGTGGAACATGTAATACCGTTACTGGCTGGGATCACCATGTTACTGAGCGCATGATATCAGACGATCTCAAAATGAAAAGTTTGTGTCCACAGATGTCAGGCAATTATTTAAGGTGACGGGAACCAAATTACAAATTTATTTCTCACACACTGACAGATGGATACAAACCAACAAGATTAGGAGTTGCTGCTCAACTTTCCAAAATGGCCTCCCATTTGTGTTAATCCCCCATTTGTGTTAAGTATCACCGCCGCCGACGAAAGCTAGCATTACAAATATGACTCTGAAACAAGCCACAAAAAGCTGAATGGTAAAGTCGCGGTTCTCGTCATTCGCAAACAGGGAAGCGACAACCGTTTAAAACAAAGATAATGGCAATCACATTTTTTAATGCTAGTAGCTTGGTGTACCATGAATATCTGGCAGAAAGACGAACAATGAACCAATGTGTCAACAGCAACGTGCTCAAGCTTTATGTGCCAAGCGGTTTGTATGCGCCACCCTGATATGTAGTAACGTGGACAATTGTACTTAAAAGAAAATCCGAGGCTCCACTGCTCTGTGTCATTCGAGGAATATCTGGCAACACATTATATTCCTCCTTTAGCAGAGCCGGTATATATACCCCACTTACCACCATACCATTTTCCATTTTTGTTTCACCGAGTGAAACTGTCACCAGAAGGAAATGTCATGCAGAATTTCAAACTGCAGCAGTTTGGATGAATGTGTGGAATAGTTTCATAGTTGAAGGTTTTTCTGCTTGCTTTCATGACATCCTCAAATGGCGACAGCCATTTAGAGAGAGAGCCCAGGGGACTTTTCTAAATATACCTAGAGTCGGTAGTTTGTAAGTTAAATTATGTTTTCGAGCTCAGGCCAGAGACATTTCTGACAAAGTTTGTACTGTGAAATTTACATGTGCTGTATGACCTAAGCTGTAAGTACAATACTGGTTGTTGTCTTCCCGTGGCACTGTAGGTGGATAGTGGAGTTAGGAGCAGCGTTAAAAGTGTTTAAAGTCGTTTTCTTGCTCGCTGTTGTGCCGCGTTACTTTTCCAAGTGAAGTAGCCGGTGGGTGCAGCGTTGGGAAGAGCGAGTACGTATTACAGAAAACGAGTGGGAAGTGGCAGAGAAATAGTATACGTGAAACGTATACGATGTGTGAGCCATTTGGTTTAGTTAGTTAGTATAGCGGTGTTGGCGATGTAATGAAAGAAAACTGCCCAAAATTGCAATGACCTCATTCCTTCGGTGGAAGAGACCGTAAAATTATTGTTGACATACAGCTGTGACATTTTGTCTCTTTCAAGAAAGTTACAGTAAATCATCAAAAGATGGCACACGGAAATCTGCTAGAAAACGTACTTAACAAACACACGCTGTTAGGAAAGAATATCCACGTTTCATGCTTCCCCTCCTCTCGGTCTACATTTTCTTGTAGGAGCAGTCAATTGTGCCAAACAGTAGGTCCTTTTCGCCAGACAAGTAGCTCTTTTCATGACTCTACATCGCCTACTCGCACTATAAATAATTTGCTGCCCGTGAGTGAGAAATTGCGTAGGTATCGCATTTATTTTCGATGATTATCACATCCAAACAATGCTCACGCAACGCTTTCTTTCTGAGGTGATTCTTCGGGCTTCGATAACTTACCTGACCAGTTTATCGCCCCATCTGGAGACAGTGGAAGAGCGCGAAAATTCAGGAATTCTCCCCACTTAGATGCGCCATGCCTCTCTTTGCCATTTTACATCTTTCTTGAATGCAACGGAAGCTTTCCACTTAGATTAAACTTTCTTTTAAACAAATATTTCAATAACTTTCATTCAGAAGTGACACGATGTGTGCCGTATTTCATTTCTATGTCATCGTTTTTATGGCTTCTTTGGCTCACAATGTAAGAATGATATTAAACTTCCTCTTTAGGAGTCACTGTGCACTAATGGAAAGGCTTGAGTCAGTTTTTGAAGGAACACTCCTGTTTCATTATCCAGAAACAACTTTGCGTTTTGGTTGTGCGTGTGCTGCCTGCCAGCAAAGTGTTCTTTATTGGAGGCCTACTGTCGGCAAACCCTATGCGTGTAGTGTAAATACAGTCTCCCTTATCAAACATAAAGCGCTTACTAAATTTTCTTATCGCATAACATAGGGGCTGTTATTCACATCACACACATTATATGTAGGAATTCAAAGCAAAAAGCAGACCACGTATTACTTGTTTTGTGTAGCAAAGATGGAATAAGCATCGCGGCATCCTACCACATTCCTCGAAGCCTGAGAGATGCGGCTACGTACTTGAGCACGGCCAATGGTTTGCGCAGACAGTTTGGTTTTGCCTGACAGTTTTATTGCGATAGCAATTATATGGACACTTCTACCGGATTTCTGCCGTCGCCGTCGCCGTCGCCGTCGCCGTGAGGTTCCCTATAGATAAATTCTGCGCCGCGCGCTGTATGCCCGAGCGGAAGCGTGCGGGGACGCGCACTATCACGGAGAGCGAACGCACTCAATCACCCACGCGCAAGCAAGGAAGCGGGAAGCCAGCGCCGGAGGGAGCGCGGGGGGGGGGGGGGGGGGCGCACTTCTACGCTGCCAACAACCGCGCTCGTCGCTCGCTCGCCCGCACAGTCTCTTATCTCCACACGGCTCTGACCTTTATGCGCCGTGCATTCGCCGCTCAGTTTTTGTCAGTCGGTGTCTGCAGTCATTTCGTGTGATCTATTCACGTTTGTTTGTGCGCGCTCACACCACGCTTGTTCATTCAGTTAGTAATAGTCGGGCCACATTTTCCAACGCACGCTACACATGCAATGCTGCCCGGATCGACAGTGCAGAGCTACAGGTGTGTCCCTTCGCACGCGCTGCCCACGGGAAGCGCTTCTCATCAACACCACCGTTTCACACGCGCCTTCTCGTGGTCATCGAGTCTCTCTTCATGTCAGTCTACTTACGCCGCAGCACACCTGCTTACTTAATCAGCTCATGTTTACTACAATTCATATTGCTACCAAAGCGGCTCACCTTACTTCGTATGACATTGCTGTGTTGCTATCGCATTCATTGCTTCGCCCTTAGGGCGAAACTGTGACATTTTTTTTGCTATCGCTAGGCTAGGAGCTCTACGTGTCTGCATTGTTCACATCATGCTTCATGGAATGAAAAACAAAGAAGAAAGCGGCGACATTGATGGTGCATATTATTCTCTAAAAAATAATGTAATTTTGTCATTTGTTTGTCGATTACAGGCACGAAAAGCAAAAAAAAGCCTATTTTTGAAGAGGAAGGAAAATATCGTAGCATATGACCGGTGCGGTCATCTCTCTCCTCTGAAACTTGCTTTCATTGTGTAATGTACTGGTCGCTCAAGCTTAATAGCGTTCGGAATGCACGTATTAACTACTAGCCATACCACAACGAGAATGTACAAAAGTTTATGCAATATCAACTCATAGAGGCTAGAAAACTGGAGGATATTGGACCAGTGCATTTGACAAACATTTTATAACGCAATGAGTTTAAGAAGTTTATTAGTTCAAAGTGAGTTCGAAGCCAAAAATGAGTTCTTAAGCCTATAAATGTTAAAGTTCCCAGTAAATCAAGCCTACATCTCCGAATATCATATATAGCGCAAAAACTTGGCTTTGCAAATTATGCCTAACTGAGTAGGCGTAGTGATGCTGCCTCAGTACCTGGTACAGATGTGACTAGTCTTCATATGGTAATACCTTAGTAGTGTTTTGCTGATTTACTGAAAACGGCCACACTTGCAGAGACACCACGAAGAGTTAATGTTCCTGAACGTACCACTGAAATATAAAAACCAGATAAATTTATCATGTATTACATAGGTGCTGTTATTCTGCCCACTATTCGCACAATTTTCGCACAATTTTCGCACACTTGTTTATTCCTATATATATATCCAATAAACTCGAACATTCTTCACTGGCCTGATGCGTAGCGTCCAACGTCGCTAATTTGTGGTGTCTCGTTTTAGGAGGAGTTCTAGAACGTCTCAAATTTGCTGCCTTCCGTAGTTTCTGCAACCATCTTCTCATCGACAAAATGCATGAAGGGCCGGCAGAGCAGCCGTTGGAATATTTTATATTTTTAGATATGTAAGTATAACAGAATTAGTCTCCAATTGTTTACTATAGCTCGATCACTGATGGTTTGGGTGCAGCCTGTCTAAAGCTGAGCGCAATTTTCTTCTACCCATCATCAGCTCCGCCGGGCTCTTTCCAGTAACTGAATGGCGGGTGGTATGTTGTTTCAATAAGAACAGAGCTAGCTTGCACTGGGTGTCGTTCCCTGACTTACTTCAACGCTTCCTTACTTTCGCACCATTCGCTTCGCCGTTCCATTACTAGCAGGATGATAAGGCGCTGTGAACACAAAACGGATGCTGTTAAACTTGAAGAAAGGTTGCACGTGCTCGCTTGTAAAACCTGTTCCGTTATCAGAAGCGATAACGTCGAGAACACCATGAGTCTCAATTACATTACAGCCTATGTTTTCATGGACGGCATAATCTGCACTTTGGGCCAGTTGTAAAATGAGTCTACGACGACAAGAAAAACTTCGCCTTTTACTGGTCCCGCAAAATCGAAATGCAACCGGCTCTTAGGATTATCTGTCTTAACCAAGAAGTGCACTTGTTCTTTTTGTTCGCTTTGACGATTATCTGGCAGAATTTTCGGCATCTGTCATAGTGACGAACAATTTTGGCCACTACATTATTGATCTTCGCTCACTCTTCGTAGCTGTCATGCCAGGATAGGCTGCGTGCTACAAACGAATAACATTTTTTTCTTGCGGCTTGAGATATAGCTACTGTGTTTCCATAGATCAAAACAGTTGGCTAACAGATGGAGTAGCACACGAGGAATAAGGATTATAAACAGGCATAAGGGCCAGCCTTTCTGAGGCCCCTTGTCCCTATTTATAATCCTTATTTCGCGTGTGTTTCCATAGAGGATGGAATCACGATGCAGAGATAAATCGTCTTCCCTACTTCAAAAGCCACGAAATAATTTTTCAAGTGCGTTGGCCAACCAAAGAGAAAGCCCTTCACCGTGGACAAAATATGGTTGCTCTTCGTAAGTTTCGCGATGTCAGTCGCTTGCAATGGTGAACACTCCGCTGCGTCCAACAGCATCACGTCACCGTGTGGTTGCGTCTCGTTTCTGTTGCGGGGACCTGGTCGATATTCCAAGGTGTAGTCACATGCGGCAAAATCCAGCCTCCATCGCAGCATTCTTGGACATACAACTTCTGGTATACGTTTCTCTATGTTGAACAAACCAACCAGAGGATGGTGATCAGTCGTAATCATGAAATTACGTCTGGTAAAGTACTGGTGGATCCCGGTGGCTTAACTTGCTAAGAGGAGGTCACGCTCAAGAGGATCTACGTGAGCGCCGCCTTGACTCTTGCCATTCGGGCCATTTGGACGTCCGTTGTTCAGCCTCCCCCACTGGTCTGCCCTTTCTGCACTGCCCAGCCACACGGGCAGCCCTGGATCGCCTGTTTGGGGCCTGTACAGGTCTTCACGAGGCTCGCACCCACCACCTTTGCTGCCTTGGCTACCACCCAGGTCGACCACATGACCTAACGCGCGGGGCGCAGGGCCCATTGCACCAGGTGCTCCTGCACTTCATCCAGGAAACAGACGTACACCTCTCTGGAGCTCTTAAAAATACTGATGGGAAATTTTTCACGCCATACATGATGGCTAAACCCTCCTTACCAATCTGCGCATACTTTCACTTGCTCGATCCAAGCATTTTAGATGCGTATTCTACGGGAGTTCTATACCGTCCGGTTCCCTGTGTGCCAGCACGGCTCAGATTACAACAGATGCACCGCATGACAGCACGATTGGTCGCGGTGGCTCATACGAGATAAAAACTCTTCTGACG
This sequence comes from Dermacentor silvarum, assembly GCF_013339745.2. Taxonomy (NCBI): domain Eukaryota; kingdom Metazoa; phylum Arthropoda; class Arachnida; order Ixodida; family Ixodidae; genus Dermacentor; species Dermacentor silvarum. The sequence goes on from NC_051157.2 coordinate 92,655,910, forward strand.
CTAAAATGTTCTGGAGCGCACTGAAGGCGCGGTCGTGTAGCCTATTCCAAAGCAAGACGCTATTTTTGTCCAACAAGCGGTGGACCGTTTCCGCGACTACTGCCTTTCCCTTTAGGAAACTGCTTTAAAGATTATTTAGTCTAAGGAATCAATGAAGTTCCCTTTTTTGATGACGGCGTCAGTGCGTTCAGAATATTTCTACCTATCTCGTGCTAAGCTGAATTCCCGTAGCATCTATCACATGACCCAAAAACTTGATTGTCTTGCGGAATTCGCATTTTTCTTTGTTCACTCGTAGGCATGCGTTCTGTAATAGGTGAGCACGGCCTCTAGTCGTTCTGCGTTTTGTTCTAGCGTGTCTGCTGATATCAAGATATCACTTAGATGGCATTTAACTCCCGACGGCAGTGTTAGTGTCTTAATGGTGTGCTTAAACAGCGACTGCGCTACTCAAATGCCAAAAGAAAGTCTGACAACGTTTAAAAAATCCTGCGCTTGTGTAGTTCAAACCGTGTTCAAATCCTGTGCTTAATGTAGCTCCAATGCTGCTTAAATTCTGCGCTTGTGTAGTTCAAATCCAGCGCTAATGCAGCTTCACCAAGTGGAAACCTGGGAAAGTGCGAGGCAGTGATGCGCCGGTGTTTCCCTTATGTAACTCACCGTTGGTTTGAACTACAGAAGCGCAGGATTTGAGCACGATTTGAGCACGATTGGAGCTACATTAAGCGCTGGATTCAAATTGTGTAGTTCAAATCCAGGGCTAAGATTTTTTATTCAAGGTGTTCACAGGCTCCGAAGTGGAGTATTGCGTGACGGGGTTACAAAAAGTTACAAAACAATGAAAAGGAGCAAAAATATTCTTATACATAAATTCACCAAAATGGAACTTATACCATAGTTAGCGATAAAGGTCTTTTCCAGTTTATAGTATTCAAGCTGGAGTAAGAAATTTGTAAATATACAGGTAATTCTATTTAAAACACGTTCACATGACATATTTGCATAATCGATTCGAAATCAACATTTAAAATGTGCACTTAACTCTTGTCTAAAAATCACTGCATTAACAATATTAGCTATTGTATCAGGAAGACCATTCCAATATTATTAGCCTGTGGCAGGGCGGATGAATTAGACGCGTTAGTTTTGCCAAAGAGGCGTTGAAAGCTATGTTCATTATGCAGACGTCTTGATGAATGAAACCATCGAGTTAAGGTTAAGGAAAAAGAATTCTCACAGCGAACAATTTTTTTCCAATAAATGAAGTGCCGAAATAGTTCAACGTTTTTCTAAAAGCGGGAGTGTTAGTGCTATCTTGATGCTTGTTACGCTAGAATGTATGTTATAATCTGTAGCGATGAAACGAGCGGCTTGGTTCTGAATAGCTTCAAGGTCATTGATTAGAGAAGTTTGGTAAGGTGACAAAATGGGCGCGGCATATTCAAGTTGAGGGCGGACAACTATTTCCTATGCTAGCTTGCGAGTAGTTTGAGGAGCATCGTAAAGTACGCTTCAGATATCCGACTGATATCCGAGTGTATATATACGTGATGATATTGCTGTAATTGTGGTGATATCAGTTGTCCATGAAAGAGTTGGTGTAAGATGAACGCCTAGATACTTATACGAGGATGTGCTGCAAAGAGAATGGTTGTCAAGCGTGTATTTAAATGAAGAATTCCTACGTTTACAACTAAAGGTAATCAACTTGCATTTTTCTGTATTTAAGGTCATTTGCCATGAGGAACAGCAATGGGAGATTCGATCAAAGTCTGGTTGAAAAGTGATGTGGTCATGATGCATATGAATTTTGAAGCGAAGGCTTCATTTTGCTACCTCAGGCAGCCGTCGGCGACTCAACACTTTTCACCTTGAGAGCTAGAGGTCAAACCACAAGAGAGCATTAAGGCGCGTCTATAGTCCGACGTTATCGGCACGCGGGCGATCGTCAGCAGACGCCGGGTGCGCCGGAGCGCATTCGCGGTGCATCCGGTTACACTGGCCGCGCCAGTATGTCGAACCATTGGTCGAACTATAGCCGCTGTTGTTCTCGCCAACGTGACATAACGTCTGCGCGCGTTCACGCTACGTCGGACTATACTTAGGCCTTTACGGAGCCCTGAAAGGAGACATTGCCGCCGTTGCCCGAGTAGAGTTGGGCCCGGCTGCGATTTGCAACCAAGTGTAACTACTTTACTTATCACCGCCGTGTCTTCATAGGAATAAAAAAATTGGCTGTGGTTTAGCTCTGCTTAAACCTAGTCGAGTAGCGATAGATACAGACCCCCGGCTGCGCTTAGGCTTCGCTTGTAGTTAGACATCTTAATAAACACTATTGGTTTCCCACTAGACTATGAAAGTAGAGACGTTGTGGTCAACCAACGGGTAAAACTATTTTTCACACCAATGAATACGCTTCTATGATCCGTAATCAGCATTCATCATCAGCGGTCGGAGCTGTAGATTCATCGTTAGAGGCTAAGCGAGCCCGTCTAGCGGCATCGCTTTCACGGCGTTTGGCCGACCGTTCGGCACGCTCCTCTTGAGTCTCTTCAGCGCGCTGTCTCCAGTTCTACGGCGATGCCTGGCCTCCTTCAGGCTGGCCGACTTGTCACCATCCATACTGTGGCCTCAACTATAGTCGCCGCAGCTCTCCCCGTCTATACTCACGGTTATCACAGGTGCGGAGCGCGGGGTGTGACGTCATACAGAGGGCGCAGCGAGCGCCCAACGGCTAGGGAGCCTACATGCAAGCGCTGTTTTAGGGTGGTGACAACTCCACAATTTTGAGCATATTTACCGCCAAATTTAGTGAGTAGCCATTTTGATTCCCAATTTCGCTAGAAGTCACGGCGCATTCCTGCTTTCTTTTTGTCCCGCTTTGATGTATCCATTTTCGCACGCGATCTATTAAATTCCTTTCATTTAGTTTTGCACCAATGCGCACACGAAACCTGCATACATATTTAATATACTTCTTGCCTTTTCCTCTTATTTTAACAAATCAAGCGTATTCTTTTTTCTATAGCACACAAAGCAACAAGTTATAAGGCATGGTGGCGTGCTCGTGGTAGTATTTTCTCACGCCAAGAATGTACACTGCATTAAGCATTGTCGTTGCCTTCCACTTGTACACACTATATAAATGGTGTTTTATTGCGATAGCAATTATATGGACACTCAAAAGCAGATTTCTGCCGTCGGCGTCGCCGTCGCCGTCGCCGTCGCCGTGAGGTTCCGTATGACGTCAATGGAGATGAAATCGTGGCCGCGCGCCGCCGAACGCTGTATGTGCGAGTGAAAGGGCGCGAGGGACGCGCTCTTTCACGGGGAGTGAACGCACGGCGGAGAACAAACGCGCGTTCTGCGCCGTGCTTCCTTAAGGGCTGCAGAAGTAGGCGTCTCTTTCCTCCTTTACAATCACCATATATGTAGAGCAAACGCGCCTTCTTCCGATGCGCGAGAGGCCGTGGGGGAGGGGGGGAAGGGGGAGGGAAGGGAGGCGACGTTTAGCTGCGGCACCAAGTGCCTATTTATATCAGAGGCTCCGGCAACAGTCACCAACGCCGCACGCATTTTGAGCGAACGCGGGCAAAATGCCGACGGCGTCGACAACAGTTCGGCGCGTTGCCGGTGCTGCTGCATGTCCAAGTTTATACAGCTGATAAAGCTAATATCATTACTCCGTATATCTCTCTACAAATTTGCTATCGCAATTGATGCTTCACCTTTCAGGTGAAACTGCGACAACTTTTTTGAAGCGTGCTGTAATAAAAACAGTGCTTACAAGCCCGTTTTACTAAAACGTAGGCGTGGCATGTACTGCTATCAGACACGCTATGGGCCTCTGGCTGCTGAGGCCAAAGTTCATTTTAAAAATTGAATTAGTTTCACGTCACCAATGGTTGCCGGAAACGTGGTCTGTCGGCTGGTCTTTTCGCCATTTTGATTCCCATAAACTATATTTAGCGGAAAATTTTACCTTCCAATTTAGCTGGTGGCGGCAAGTACCCTTACAAAGGTTGTCACCACCCTAAAACAGCGCTTGCATGTAGGCTCCCTACCAACGGCTAGGGAGCCTACATGCAACGCCGTTTTAGGGTGGTGACCATAGAGTTTCTCACTATAACACCTAGAGGGTAAACTGGCGCCACCGTCTATGCGAGTTTGTTAAAGGGCTGCCGTGCCTTCATGGGAATGACGGGATATGTGTCTGCGAGGCTTGTGTTGGCTGATGTTGTACGAGGCTTCGTCTAAAACGTGGATATGGCTACACAAATAACGCGTTTTTGAAATAAAATCTACAGAAAAGGCTTTCATTCACCCATATTACATCTCTCAATAAAGTTTACTTACCTACAATGCAGCATCAAGCGATGAAGAGCAAGAACAGACGACAAGTTGCTCCAAAGCAAGCGAGAATCTTGTCGTCTGCCCTCCAACTTTAGCGGCCAGCTGATACTTTTTACGTTTCATAGAATTGTGCATCCAATAGTATGTCCTCAAAATTAAACAAAACATGTTTTTGTGTAATAATAAAGCTAAAGCAGTTTATTACGTCCTGTTTTAGCAGGGAATGAATCATTGTGACAGACGGAACGGTGCTAGCCAGGCGCGTCTTCAAGGCGTTCTGCATCTTCAAGAACGATGCCAATCCGAATCCACAATATACCGGCATTCCCTTGCATACCACTAGGGTGCCTCCATGCAACGACGTTTAAAACGGCGTTGCATGTAGGCTCCCTACATACCACAGCGCAGCAGCGCCACATTTCCCTCTAGGTTTTATAGTGTGAAGCTCTATGGTGGTGACAACACCAACATTTTGACCGCTATCTAACGCCAATTTTGGTGGGTAGCCATTTTGGTCCCCAGTCTTTCTGCCTTTTTTTTTGTCACGCTCTGATGTACTCGTGTTGGCACGCGATCTATTCAATTACTTTAATTTAGTGTTGCGCCAATGCGCACAAGAAACCTGCATACATCTTTAATATACTAATTGCATTTTATTTTATTTTCACACATCAAACTTGCTTTTCTATTGCATGTCGTGCAACACATATAAAGCAACAAGTTATAAGGCACGATTGCGTGCTCGTGGTAGCATTATCTCACGCCAAGAATGTGAACTGCATTAAGCATTGTCGTTGCCTTCCAGTTGTACATAATATATAAAGGGTGCTTTTCGATGTGTGCTGTAATAGAGACTGTCCTTACTAGTCTGTTTAACTGAAATGTAGACGTGCCGTGTACGGCGCTCAGACGTGCCATTTGTCTCTGGCTGCTGAGGCCAAAGTTTATTAAAAGAAGTTAATTTCACGTCGCCAAAGGTTGCGGGAAATGTGGTCTGTCAGCGCGTGTTTCGCCATTTTGTGCCCCAGATTTAACCCACCACTTTAGCTGGCGCGGCAGGTACTCTTACACAGGCTGTCACCACCCTAAAACGGCGTTGCATGTAGGCTTTTCATGTAGGCTCCCTACCAACGGCAGGAGCGGTGGCCTCGCGGCGACCGCGACCAGGCGAGTTGCCGGAGAATCGAGGCCCGTGGTGTGACGTCACACAGAGGACGTGGCAAGCGCGCCAGCTGTGGCGGTGCCAGGCAACGGCGGACGCGCGCCTGTAGGAGCGGTGGCCGCGCGGCGACCGCGACAAGCCGAGTCGCCGGAGAATTGAGGCCCGTGGTGTGACGTCACAGTGCGGCCACGGCTGAAAGTGCGGCGACGACGAAGAGGCGATAACCTGGCGTAATGTAGTTATTCCTTCAAAAAAAGTTGTCGCAGTTTCACCTGAAAGGTGAAGCATCAATTGCGATAGCAAACTTCTAGAGAGCTATACGGAGTAATGATATTAGCTTTATCAGCTGTATAAACTTGGACATGCAGCAGCATCGGCAACACGCCGAACTGTTGTCGACGCCATCCGCGTTTTGCCCGCGTTCACTCAAAATGCGTGCTGCGTTGGTGACTGTTGCCGGAGCCTCTGATATAAATAGGCACTGCGTGGCGCAGCTAAACGTCGCCTCCCTTCCCTCCCCCTCCCCCACGGCCTCTCGCTCGTCGGAAGAAGGCGCGTTTGCTCTACATACATGGTGATTGTGAAGGAGAACAGAGACGCCTACTTCTGCAGCCCTTAAGCGAGCACGGCGCAGAACGCGCGTTTGTTCTCTGCCGTGCGTTCACTCCCCGTGAAAGACGCGCCCCTCGCGCCCTTTCACTCGCACATACAGCGTTCGGCGCGCGGCGACGTTTTGGCGCTGAGCCGTGCTCCCTCAAGGGCTGCAGAAGATAGCGCCAACCTTTCCCTTTCCCTCAAGAACCACTTACCCCGGCGGCGACGATTTCTTCTCCAAATGACGTCATACGGAACCTCACGGCGACGGCGACGGCGACGGCGACGCCGACGGCAGAAATCTGTTTTTGAGTGTCCATATAATTGCTATCGCAATAAAATGATGAAGAAACACTGTATTCATTACAAACATGTCTGTACATCATTGCGAAACCACACCTCGGCCACAGCTCGACAATGGGCCTATAGCCAGGGCAGTGAAGCTTTCCCTATTAACCAGGGTTAACCAAAGTTAACCACAAATTTTTGCGGTATACGACGCAGTCATCCGCATACAACCGAATTTTCGATGAAATACCGGAAGGAAGGTCGTTTATGAAAATGAGAAATAAAAGTTCAAGCACGCTACCTTTAGGTACACCGGACGTGACATTAGACGCATCAGAAGAGTAGTTGTCAATGACAGCGAACTGTTTACGGCATGACAAGAAGTTACGAAGCAATGAGACAGTAAGGCAGTCGAGGTTAAGGCGACAGTTTGGCAAACAGACGACCGTGCGCAACACTGTCAAAGGCCTTCGAAAAATCTATGAATACAGAGTCAGTCTGGGAATTATCATCCATGCTTGCATGCAGGGCCGGTATTTTGTAGCGATGCCTTTAAAGTAATATTGTCTTTTCGCGCTTATCGCGCTCTGTCAGTGGTCAGAGCGACGCTCCGCTCACGTATCAACGTTGATAACGCGAGCGGATCGTCGCTCTGACCGTTGACAAAGCGCGATAAGCGCGAAAAGGCATTATTACTTTAAAGGCATCGCTACAAAATACCGGCCCAGGTCACTAGACCTTTTGGAAATACGTGCTGGTTAGGAAAGAAACCGTTTTTTTTTTGTCTAAGTGTTGTGCAATGGTAGATACAATTATGTGTTCAAGAAGTTTACCAGGGACACTCGTTAGGGATATAGGACGGCAGTAAGTTAACAGAACTTTTGTTACGGGATTTAAATACAGGAATTACTTTACCCAGCTTCCAATCATAGGGTACCTCGCCTGACGATAATGATTGTTGAAAATGCGGCAAAAGATAGCATTAGAAGGAATGACAGTGTGCTTCCGAATCTCAGAGTTGATACCATCTACACCAGCGGACGTGGGTACCTTAAGAGTGCTAATTAATCTGGAAATACCGTCAAGGGTTATGGTGATCGGCTCCATGAACGGGTAATCTACCTCTGTTGGTGAAGGCATGTTTGCAGCTCCACTAACGAGAAACCTGGGGAAGTGCGAAACAGTGATGCGCCGGTGTTTCCCTTATGTTATTATTCCGCTATTCTTGCACGAGTCAGAAGGAATCGAGCGCTTGTGGGGTGGTGGTGCCCTCTCTTGCGCTGCGCTGGTACATGACTGGAATTTCGGAATTTCTACGAGTTTCTGCTAATCCCGCATATCCCTAGCTCTCTACCCGCATGTCCAATCCGGGTAGGCGCCACACGTGATTTTACTATCATTATTCGAGACTTAACTGACGAGCATGTGACGTTATTGATGTCATGACCTATCAGCCATATTAGTCATACATTCGTACCCTTCTATGCCAATTTTTATATAGCAAGTGAACAAGCCGAGAGTTCTCGGCAGATCTTGTTTTTGCGCGTGCATGACGACATGACATCACATTAGTCGCCAGCAGCGCGGGCTCCTAAAGTGCTTCGCACTTAAGCCCTTAATTGTGTCCGCAGTGAGGGCTTTAGCTTATTCGTCATGCACAACAAGCTGTTGATGGTCCTGAGCCAATGGGCCCAGGCCCATCAAGGGCAGAGACAAATGATAGAGGCTGCTTTGAACGGTCTTCTTTACCGTGTTACGATAATCACCACACAAGCGTATGGAACCATTTCGATTTCTCCCGACTACTATGGGGGTGGCCCAAGTAGAGGATTGTGCTCGTTCCCACTCACCTAGTTTAACTACCCTGTCTATATCTCTGCTGTCACTTCATCTCGAAGCGCGAAAGGCATGCTCTGCTCTTCAAAAAGGCCGGCTGTGCTTCGTCTTTTAGATCTATGCACACTGAATCTTCATTGCAGCCAGATCATTTGAGAACAACTTTTGAAAGCGCTGAACGATTTATGAACCATCGGACACTTCTTTTATTTGTTGAATTTGAATTCATAAGGCCTTAAACCAACTCGATAGTGGAACAGCGCAAACAAAAAAACAAAAAAAAAAAAAAAACACGACAAGACGACAAGGGAGACACACACGAGACACACACGAGCTCTGGTGTGTGTCTCCCTTCTTGTCTTCTTGTGTTTTTTTGCGCTGTTCCCCTATTGAGTAGGTAGTGACTAGACCAAGCCTCTAAGGCCTTAAACAACTTCTTCCCAGCAGCTGCCTTGTTTGGTCACTACTAGTCAAGGCAATTTCGCATACTATTCTTTGAATCGCACTTTCATTATTGCTTTTCCCAGCATATAAAGTGGCTCTTTCGTTCAAGTGACGAGCTGCGTTCCCGTACTCTGAAGTGTAATTATGCTTGTGCTGCCTTCAACTACTCGAAACGTTTCTTTACTGAGCAGTGAGTATGACGCCCCTGAGTCTACATCCATCTGCATTTCTTTTGCTTGAATCAGTACAGTGGCGATAAACTTTTCGAGCTCGTAAACTTCGTAAACCGAGTAAAGCTCTCCTATTTCTTGACGTGGTCTGCTTGCCCGACTCTGCTTTCATGCCTCTTTTATTTCCTGGCTCCTGCACAGCAGTTTGCTTTTAACTTCCCGGGGATTTTTTTCTGAAGCGACAAGCTCAAGCGATATGGCCTGTTTTCTTGCAGTAGTGAACTGTCGCATAACGAAACTTGCAAGTTTTAGAACTGTGCTTACCGTTGCAGCGGTAGCAGGTGACTTCTCTGGACAAAACCGGTTCCCTTGAGCGACGTACGGAGACGGCCGCGTCGTTTGTGCAGCTCACGTCACCGTGGCTGTGTCCCGATTTCTCGTTGCTGTCGTTGAGTTGCTTCCCCTGTCACCGGTATGTCGTATGCCACAGCGAATGTTAGGTTCCTTTCTGCCAGTAAGCGTTCTTGCACCGCCTCGTTGCTGATGCCGAAGACCATCTATCATCATCTCGTCCAAGGGAAGATACTTTTCTGCAAAAGCACAGCTTTCAGCCATTTTTTGCAGCACTGTGTCGTAGTCGGCGACACTTTCAGCGTGAGCTTGGTTACGCTAGTAAAATGAACATTTTCGGTACAGTACCGAAGGCTTCGGATGAACGTGTTCGCGTACCGCTTTCTTGATGTTATCGTAGGCTGCAGCTGCCGGCCTATCGGGTTTGACCAGTGTCACGATGAGACTGTACCTTTCTTCTCCGCAGGAGCTGAGCAAAACCACCAGCTTTTCCTCCTCCTTCGAATGCTCGTTGGGTTCGCAGTACAATTCCAGACGCTCAACGTACTCGTCCCACAGCGCGATTGAGCCCAGGCCACCCAGGCGGTACTCCCCGATGCCGCTGACTGGCATTGCGCCTCGCGCATTAGTCGGGCCTGAGCCGGTCCGCTGCCACCCTCGTCGCCAACTGTTATCGCCGTGACTCGGAGCCAGACGAGCAGCAACTATATTAAAAGCCCTTATTCCACATGCGATTACTAAGACAGCGAACCGATAGAGCAGTTGTCACGCGCCTTACCAGCGTATCAAAAAGAAAGCGGCGTTTGGTGCTGCGTCATAACAGTTGCCATGTCATGCAGTCGTCGTTGTGCTGTCGTCGTCACATCATTGTCATCATTCTGCCGTAGTGATAGGCACCGTTGTCTTGCCGTCGTTGTCATTCTACGTCCTTATTTCGCTTCTTCACGCCAATCTAGTAACAGCTAAGTTCTTTAAGTTTTATTTTGTAATGACATCACAATTACGGTGTAAGAAGAACAGGTCTCCGACGACGCGTGGGCCGCTGGTAAGAAACGCGTTTTACTAATGGTGGTGTTTCCCGTCTACACCGCGGCATGGCAGCACACGTTAGGAGGCTGAAAAACCGTGAAATTCGAATGTGTAATTGTTACTGTACGCAAATCACGTCGAAAAAATTAGAACATTTTTTTATTGTTTCTGCCATCCACTATAATCATTAAATCCCTCAGGCGCCGAGACAGACGATAAGCTCTTAGTTAAGCAATGTTTACTTCAAGATTGAGCAAACTGTCAATGTTGTTCTTGGTAAGCGCTTAAAAATTCAAACAGTTCAATCTCAACAGAGGGAAGGGAAGTCTGCATCTCTAGCTGCGACGTTGCCTGGTGGAGATGGATTGTAGGCAAGAATTGATTCGCAGCAAACTGTGCCAGCGGGTCTTGCAAAGACGGAGTTTCCATGCTCAGTGAAAAGAGCCGACTGCATGGTTCGTAGGAAGCTCTCGAATGTTAAAAGGGCGCATTCATATTTGCGAGTGTGAATCTAAAGTCAACCAAGTTCTGCGACTAGGAGAGTATGGGTGCGAGAAGCACTTTGACCGGGCGTACGTCACAAGTTCATGGACAGCAGTGCATAATACATTTGTTCTCGTCAGGACGTCCAGAAGAGCAAATTTGATAAATATGGCTACGCTCGTGTAAAACTAGGCTACGAGAGGGGCCACATGGGTACGAACGTGCTTTCCGCACATCGACTGACATCTATATTAATTTTTTTTGTTTCCAAGTTGCATTTATCTCTAGTCTCTTTTCCGTCGTGAATGTTTAATAACTGTCAGCGCGGCACTGAGAGAAATATAGTACGCTTTTGTTTCGAAAACGCAGCACTGCACGTCAGCTATTAAAATCCCATTTTAAGATTTAGTAACGCAGAGATAGTGGCTTAAAGTTTGTCGCTAAAAACAGTAGCAGGTACTGTAAAAAAAAAAAAAAAAACACATGCTGCAAAGCGTGCTCTGAGCACGGTGGCAAGGGTATGTCTGGCCCCATAGAAAAAAGAACCAACTTCTGGCCCCCCGGTGCTCCAGCACCCTAGTTGCGTGCGCCCCTTAGCGGCGGCCCAACATTCGCGAGACGCGCCACGCGCTTACGTCGGAGCACCAGTTCTTCTTACACCGTGATCACTATGTCTTCTGCGTCTTCATGCCGTCATTTGCCACACCTATTTTGTAAGTACAGCTTCGTAATCCCATGGTCGGCATCCTACCGTCGTCCTATCCTCGTCATCATGCCATTCTCATTTTTACATTGTCGACAGGCAATCATCTTCATGACGTCACGGTCATTGCATCCTCTTGATTTTGTGTCACTGTATTCATCACTAAGCAGGAACAGCGTATTCACAAACGTTATTGAAAGCTTCCCTTAAACCGAGTCCCACAGCGCGTGGGATCCACCGACTTCTTATTTTTGTTCAAGCAGATTTGAGAAGTCTTCACAAATTTTTCATTGTCATCGCATAAAGTGTGTCGCATCAGCATATATGTTATATAAAAGAGAGACGTCGCTTCTGCTTCACGTTGCAAAGTCGCCCGGTAAGTCTAGGTGGCTGCAGAGGGCGGTACTGCTTGCACTTCACGAGACAAGGCACGATGAAAAGCCCGCTATGCAGCTCATATTTATGCCAGCTTATACGTTCACACATCAAAACTTCCTGCGGGGTCACGCTTTCGGCGTACACTACGTGACTCAACCTGATAGTGGTTGTAAGGTACGCTGCGTGCTTGCTGTGTTCGATCACAAATTAAAAGATGGTTAACGGGAATGCGCCTCAAGACGCCGTCGTCTTCGGGGTTCCAGGTTCGAAGGGCTACAAAAAGCGCCTCATATGGTGATGATTTAACGGGAGCCCATTCGGGTGCATTGCTGGGCCATGGAAGCCGCCGCGTGATCCGTTTACCGAGTTGAGGGTCGGCTTGACCAAGAGAGAGCGACGCGAGCGCGTGCAGGCTACCAGTTCGTCCGCTGAACAAAAGGGCAGTGGAGGTCTTGCAGATGCCAGGTGTGGAGCGCCCAACCAAGCTGGACACCTGTATAATTGAGGCCTTTTGCATTGCTGTACATAGTGTACGCGAATATTTTAAATAGATTCAGTTTTGTAAACCTGTTAACTTTGCCGCGGAGCGGTTATTTAGGAATAAATTCTGAGAGGTTGCCGCGCTCTTGTGCCCGTAATGAGCACGCCCCAGCAGCGAGCTCACCTACACACACCGTTCTCGTGAGCGGAAAGCTTGAGGTAGAAACGAGACGACGTGGTGATGCAATATTTAAAAGAGCGCTGATGATTCGCTTTCATTACGTCTCTTTGAGCCCATTAGCTGGAAACGGTCATTTTTCTTTTCCCCATTCATTGTGCACGTTCATCTCTACACATATATTCGACCCTGCTCAGAATTCCCTTTTGCGTGGTAGTAAGCAGCACTCAGTGAATATTACTTCTATAGACATATATATATATATATATATATATATATATATATATATATATATATATATATATACTGCAACAAGAGTATTTGGCAGGTAGACTAGATGAAGCGGTTAAACAAGCTGGCTCGTTGAAAACCGACCTAGCGCGAACCACACGATCGTCAACGTCTTCTTCCACACACTCGCTGGCACAGAGCTGGTGCCGATGTGCTCCGGTACAATCACTCCCCGCGCAGAAAGGAGCCAACCTGGCGACGTAGGGGAATGACAGCACAGGAGGGTCGTAGAACGGTTTCAGCCGAGTGACGTGAACTGTTTCACGCCCTCGGCAGCGGTGGTCGGAAGATGGCTCGAGCGGCTCGATGATGTAGTTGACGGGAGATGTTTGCTCTACTAATCGGTAGGGACCGTGGTAATTCGAGAGAAGCTTGGTCGAAAGGCCGGGAGTAGTGGATGGGACCCAGAGCCAAACTAGCATTCCCGGGGAATAGTGGGCGCTAGATGCAGATTCGTCATGGCGAGATTTTTGGCGACATTGGTCTTGCGCGGTAAACGAGCGAGCCAGTTGACGACACTCTTCAGCATAAGCAGCCGCTTCGGAAACGGGCGTGGCTTCAGAGACATCGGGTCAGTAGGGGAGAATGGTGTCCATTAAACATGATGGTTCACGTCCATATAGAAGAAAGAAAGGGGAGAAGCCGGTGGTAGCTTGTGGCGCAGAGTTATAGGCGTACGTGACGAAGGGGAGCACCTGGTCTTAATTGGAGTGATCATCGGACACGTACATCGCAAGCATATCTCCAAGGGTACGGTTGAAACGCTCCGTCATGCCGTTTGTTTGAGGATGGTACGCAGAGGTGGTGCGGTGAACGATGCGGCATTCTTGGAGCAGTGCCTCAATAGCGTTTGAGAGAAAGACGCGGCCACGATCGCTTAATAATTCACGGGGCGCACCGTGTCGCAAAATGAGGCGGCGAAGAAGGAAGCGAGCGACGTCTATCGCGGTGGCAGCTGGCAGCGCAGATGTTTCAGCGTACCGTGTGAGATGGTCGACGGCGACAATGATCCACCGGTTGCCTGCAGGAGTGTTGGGGAGGGGACCGTAAAGATCAATGCCAACACGGTCAAATGGTCGTGTAGGGCACGGTAAAGGTTGTAGAGGACCAGCGGTGCTATGAGGGGGAGTCTTGCGGCGTTGGCACGAAAGGCATGATCGCACGTACTGGCGAATGTATCGATACATGCCGCGCCAGTAATACCTCAGGCGTAAGCGGGAGTAGGTCTTGAATACGCCAGCGTGGCCGCATTGAGGATCGTCGTGGTAGGCGGTGCATATGTCCGAGCGCAGATGACGGGGGATAACAAGCAGCCACCTGCGGCCATCGGTTAGGTAATTGCGCCGGTACAACAAGCCGTCACGAACGACAAAGTGATGCGCTTGACGACGAATGGTGCGTGAAACAGATTCAAGTGAACGGTGAGAGAGAACGTCAAGCAGAGAAGCGATCCAGGGATCCTTGCGTTGCTCGGCCGGCATGTCGGTGATGCTGAGGGACGACGAATCGCAGGTGGAAGTTCGTAAGCAAAGTAGGTCAGGAGGCAGCGGAGAACGGGATAGGGCATCGGCGTCTGAATGCTTGCGTCCCGAGCGATAAATGACACGTATGTCATACTCTTGAAGGCGTAAAGCCCAACGTGCGAGGCGGCCAGTGGGGTCTTTCATAGATGACAACCAGCATAAGGCATGGTGGTCAGTCACAACGTCAAACTGGCGTCCGTAAAGGTAAGTACGGAATTTGCTGATTGCCCAAATAATTGCCAAGCATTCCTTTTCCGTTACAGAATAGTTCGACTCTGCCTTTGTTAGGGTACGGCTGGCATATGCAACGACATACTCGTCATAGCTGTCCTTGCGTTGGGCGAGGATGGCACCAAGACCGACACCGCTAGCGTCCGTGTGAACTTCAGTAGGCGCATTGGGATCGAAGTGGCGCAGTACTGGAGGGGACGTAAGGAGCCGGCGGAGCGTAGTAAATGACTCGTCGCAATCGGGATTCCATGCCGAGAGGTCAGCGCTGCTGGCAAGTAGCTGAGTCAAGGGGGCGATAATAGAGGCGAAATTACGGATGAAACGCCGAAAATAAGAGCACAAGCCGATGAAGCTACGGAGCTCTTTAAGAGTGGTTGGCTTGGGAAACTCAGCAACGGCTCGCAGTTTGGCAGGGTCTGGTAGGATTCCCTCTTGTGAAACGACGTGGCCGAGAATCGTAAGCTGTCTGGCACCAAAATGGCATTTTTTCAAGTTTAATTGCAAACCAGCGGCCGTGAGACACTCAAGAACTTGCTCGAGGCGATCGAGATGAGATTCAAAATTGGGAGAGAAGACAACTATGTCGTCTAAGTAGCAAAGACAGGTACGCCACTTAAGTCCCCGGAGGATAGTGTCCATCATCCTCTCGAAAGTTGCAGGCGCATTACACAGGCCGAAGGGCATCACATTAAATTCGTATAACCCGTCAGGGGTCACAAAAGCCGTTTTTGGACGGTCCGCTTCAGCCATCGGCACTTGCCAGTATCCAGAGCGAAGATCCAGGGAAGAAAAAAATTCGGCACCTTGTAGACAATCTAGAGCATCGTCTATTCGTGGTAGAGGATAAACATCCTTACGTGTGATCTTGTTCAGTCGGCGGTAATCCACGCAAAATCTGATTGAGCCGTCCTTTTTCCGTACCAGGACGACCGGAGATGCCCACGGACTGTGTGACTGCTGGATCACGCCACGTTGCAGCATGTCATCGACTTGTTCACTGATGACGCTGCGCTCGGTGTGTGACACTCGGTAGGGACGCTGACGCAGTGGAGCATGGTGACCGGTGTCAATATGGTGAACAACCGCTGACGTGCGCCCCAAACAAGGTCGGCCCATGTCGAAAGAGGTCCGAAAACGGTCAAGGAGTTGAACGAGCTGATTGCGCTGAGCTTGCGGGAGCGCGTTATCGACGCTGCGCAACAAGACGTCGTGGTCGGGTGGGGCGGGAGCGGCGGCAGAAGTGACGGCATCGATAGGCAGTGGGGTCGTATCGCAAGGCGCATCAAACGGAAAGATGGCATCAAAAGTGTCGAGACGCCCAACAGATTCGCCACGTAATAGAGTTGAAGGGCAGGGAAACGGATTGCACGCGTAAACTGCACTGGAATCATCATCAAGTGTGACGACTGCGAACGGTAGGACAACGTCCCGGCGACGCGCACATTTCTCAGACGGTACAAAAAGTGCAGTTGAATTGGGGACAGCGTCACAGGTGACGGACACTAAGGCGACAGAGAAAGCAGGGATGACGACGTCAGCAGCGACAACCACTTTAGCAGACGGGCGACGGTCATCGACGGTTGCGGTACAGAACGGAGACAAGGCGAGTTGTGCACGAGCGCAGTCGACAACTGCATGATGCGCGGAA
Source organism: Dermacentor silvarum (assembly GCF_013339745.2). Lineage (NCBI taxonomy): Eukaryota > Metazoa > Arthropoda > Arachnida > Ixodida > Ixodidae > Dermacentor > Dermacentor silvarum. The sequence continues at coordinate 92,672,052 of NC_051157.2, forward strand.
AGGAAGTCCCAGCCCAGGATAACGGCATGCGATGCATGAGAAAGGACGACAAATTCGACGATGTAGAGCGCATCTTGAATTAAAACACGAGCGGTGCAGGTGGCCGAAGGCTTCACGTGCTGCGAGCTCGCTGTGCGTAGCGAAATATCAAAAAGCGGAGTCGTCACTTTGTTCAGTTTGCGGCAGAGAATCTCACTAATCACACAAACAGCTGCTCCTGTGTCGACAAGAGCGTTCGTCGCGACACCGTCTATAAACACTACAATCTCGTTAGGCGGCGAAAGAAGAGGCCTTGCAAATTTCGACGACGGCGCAGTTCTTGCCTCAGGAACTGCGGCTGTTAGTTTTCCTCCTGGGCATGGTTGGAACGGCGAACCATGGGGGAAAGGGAGCGGCGGCGGGGAGAAGGAGATCGGCGTGAACTGAAGGCGGGGCGACGTGAATACGAGTCCGTGGCGTCAGATGTAAGACGGTGCGTAGCTTGTTGAGGGACATGACTAAGGTTGGGAGCGCCATCGCGAAAATAGAGTCCGCGGCGGCGACAGAAGCGCGCAACATGTCCCGGAATACCGCAAGCGTAGCACACCGGCCGGTTGTCCGGAGTGCGCCAGGGGTTGAAAGGTGGTCTTGGATGCGAGATAGGTACGTAAACCGGCCGTACCGGACTTGGCGGCGTGTAGAAGTTGGTGGCTGGGCTGGATGGGACTGGCGTCGGCTGGGCATGAGATCGTGTAAGGGCCTCAGCGTAAGTTAACGGAGCCGTAACTTGCGGCGGTGAAGCGGGGGACGGTAGGGCTTCAGCAACTTGCGTCTGAATAACCCGGCGAAGCGACTGGTCCAGTGGGGGGAGAGGCTCAGTGACCGATGCCACAAGAGAGAGCTGACGTGCCACTTCCTCGCGTACGTATTGCTGAATTTGAGGCAGCAACGAGGTGTAATCAATACTAGCGGTGCTGGGAGCCAAATCTGAAACGTCAGCCGTTTGCATTCCAGGGCGACGTGTGGAGATGCGCTGTTTACGCAGCTCGTCAAAACTTTGGCAAAGTTCAATAACTTCAGTAACGCTTTGTGGGTTTTTGGCCACGAGCATATGAAAGGCGTCATCGTCGATGCCTTTCATTATGTGTTTGATTCTGTCAGGTTCCGACATGGACGCATTCGCCCGCCTACAGAGGCCGATGACATCCTCAATGTAGCTGGTGAAGGTCTCACCAATTTGTTGAGATCGTCCGCGGAGGCTGTGTTCAGCGCGAAGCTTGCGCACCGCTGGCCGGCCGAAAAACGAAACGAGGGTCTCTTTGAAAGCTGACCAGGTGGTAAAATCAGCTTCATGGTTCTTGAACCACAGGTGGGCCACGCCGGTAAAATAAAAGATGGCGTGAGTCAGCTTGTCGCGGTCATCCCACTTGTTGTTTGCACTAACACGTTCATACTCGGCCAGCCAGTCTTCCACGTCGTGATCGTCAGTGCCACTGAAGACTGGAGGATCACGCATACGAAGCACCCCAGAGCACACGACAGGTGTGGGAGCGGGAGAAGCTCGCGAGGGGCCGGCGTCCTCGGTCATCGTGAAGGCAGATGGTAGCGTACGGCTGCGGAGTTCCAGGACGCTGAAGGGGACTACCCAGCACTTCCACCAAATGCAACAAGAGTATTTGGCAGGTAGACTAGATGAAGCGGTTAAACAAGCTGGCTCGTTGAAAACCGACCTAGCGCGAACCACACGATCGTCAACGTCTTCTTCCACACACTCGCTGGCACAGAGCTGGTGCCGATGTGCTCCGGTACAATACATAAATGCATCCCGTATACCGAACCAACTGAACTTCAAGAACAAAATTTGATACAGCTCTTGAAAATTTCCAGCAAGTATGGCTGGGATGTGTAAGTCTACTGCAAGGTAGGGTGCAATGAGTTCTTGTTTTTTACATTTACCTACTATGAAAGTTCATGTTTCTTTTCACGTTCCGTGCAGCAAGCGCTAGACTTTCCTGATTGGCCTATATGATTTGGCTGTGATTTTCCTGATCAATTATATGGAAATTCCATGCCCATTTCCGCCGTCGTGATGTTCAGTATCAAGTCCAACTGCGATATCATCGTGGCCGCGCGCCGTATGTTGTGTATGCGAGTGAAAGCGTGCGAGGGGGAGCCGAAGATGGTGGCTCGATTTTGTGGGCGTCAGGTAGGAACGCGGGGAGGAAGCGCAACGTCTTCCATCGCGCGCGAGGCACGGGAGTGGGAGGGAGGGCGTGGGGCATTCTACAACGGCGGCGGCTACGTATGGGGCGGCTGAGCGCTGCCACGCAGGCGCTGTCTTGAAAGCCATTTAGCCATGGGGACACAGCCTAGGTCTGCCGCGGGCTGATAGCTTCGTGTGCTCTGTGTTCTCTCCGTTTAGTTCACGTTGTTCTCTTTGACAGCCCTCGACCGAAAACGTCATGTCATATTGGTTAGTTATAATCCGCCTTCTTTATCTTCTACGTCGGTTTAACGTGATAGCGTTTAGGGCCCCGTGTCGTAGAAAATCCAGCGCCGGCGTCGGCACTGCCGCCCGCGGCCTGAAAAAAATCATCCTCCACCACGCAGGCCCTCCAAATGTATTTTACCACTAAAGTTGCTCACACTTTGTCTTGCATTCTTTACAAAGTTATTCCTCGGAATTTTGAGAGTGAGAGCCCACAAACAATAGTTATGAAACAAAACACCGACAGCGCATGACTTTTATGCCAGATCTTCTCAGGCTGAAATATTAAAGGTCCAAACAATAAAAGAAGGCCGACCCACGAAAGAGGCCGCGTTTCTACCAGAAGCGTAGCGTTCACCGCCAGCGTTGGCCGGTAAAGATTACGATTACATAAGCTGCCGTTGCCGGGAAGTGTGAAAAACAGTCAAGGATCTTTGAATGCTATCGCATTCCACTCTTGAAGGCGAAGGTTTTTACCCTGTTTTCATTTTATGTCGGTCGTACTCAGTAATGTGGTGAAAAGTGGTCCCGGGTTTCTCAAGCTTGCATGAACGCAAAAAAAAAAAATACGCTATAGACTTCAAAAATGCGGCAACAAAGAAACATCTCTCAAACTCACAGATGAGGCACTGGTGATATTCTCTCTCTATGGTTGGGTTGAGCCGCGAGCAATGACCTCTTTATCGGAGGTGACACGGATTGTTACCCAATGCTTGCTCGCTCACCTGGGAGCCCAGACGGTTGGAAATAAGAAATATTTCGAACTAAACCTATCTCACTTTTACTGGCAAGGGATAAAGAAAGGTTGATGTCGAAGCCGAGGAAAGGCGTGAGGCCAGAATGGAGACGGATCATGGAACAGACACCGAGAACAGCCCCCGGGGAGCACTATAGGTTGGAGGAGTATTGGAAATGTTTTCGCCAGTCCGCAGGGATTCTTTGGTCTCTCCTGAGAGCGCAGACCTTCCGTGGGTAAATGCAGCTGGCATTCGCTGGTTCTCTCCTCTTTACGACGCAGCACTCACCATCGTTGTGCTCGTGGCGACTCTGCATCTTACGTTTTATTGCTTCGCATTCTTCGGTAACGTAAAGTAAAAGAACACGGTGTCTTCGTTTGTTGGATTTTGAGCACTGCTATTTCTTTTCAGCTCTTTCTTATCGTCTCACATGCGAAGAAGGGTTACGTTTACGTAACCGTCTATGTGGAATGACGCAACACGTGAAACCCGCATACCCCTTGAATGGCAATGATATATCTTCGGCGGACTCTCAAACGTAAGCGATGCGTAACGTCACACCAAAAATACTAGCAGCCCGCTCGACAAAATCTACGGCAATAACAATGAAGATATCGACAATGATGATGATAGGGTTAAGACGATAAATACTGATAGGACAGCGATTGTAGTCCCAGAACAATGGCCACGTGACAACATGATGGCTCGCACGGCGCGCACCAAGTATGGAGATATAGGTGTGGAAGAACGGAATGCTGATCCATGTTGAATTCTGTCACGAAAGAAGCAGAGCGATCAAAATATGAGAGCTATATAGATGTCACAACAACAGAATGAAAAACATTATAATATACCACGCTAAAGTGCCTAATGTAGAATTCACAAGTTAAAACAGGTGACTACTCACCAGCTCCTACTCGCCTAAGAAAGGTGAACTGTTTTTTTTAACAGACTTTCTGCTTGTGAAGGTGGCTGGACTTGGTCGCCGCCAAGTCCTCGGGGCTAATAAGTTCGACGCAAGGTCTTTTTGTTTTGTTATTTACAAGAGAAGCAGTTCAATTGACAGCAAGGCGTTATTTAAACGGCCCAAAATTTCAAGCCGGTTGAAGTCAAAACGAACGATCTAATTGACATCTTGTGTTCTCGCTGCGCCTCATGCTGAACGGGAGCCGTTCTTCGACGACGCAATCATGGCATGCTCACGCCCGCGTCTCCCGCCTGTCAGTCAAGTCTTCCTCGATCCTCCTCCACAACAAACGTGCTAAGGAACGGTAACAATAGGTCCGGCTTAAAGAGGCAGCGAGTTATGCGTTGAATTACACACGGTCAATTAGTATGTGGCATAATGTTTTAGGTTAATGGTTGCGCGCACTTCGTGCTTTTTACTCGTATGGGTTGGCACATAAAGGGAAATAACATCTTAACCCTTTCCCGAAATACGAAATTGCTTGTGTTTGTCCTGTACTAGCTCGAACTGCCTTCCCAGGAATGTATTTTCTCAGGTAAGCCGCGTCGAGTTACTCAAAACCGCATCAAGCTTGAGCAAAGTTGCCTCGCGGTAAACCAGAAGTGCGATATCTGCAGCGTTGTAATCGAAAAGTTTAGAAGCTGTTCAGTAGAACATAACAGAATTCAGGAAGCCAACACGAACAGTAAATTCTAACCACAACTTGAAATGCCCAGAACTACCTTCACTGTTCGACAAATCATTGGCTCAGTTTTATTAAATAGTCTCATCATTCACGTTAGAGAATTGCATTGTTTTCAGCCATTAATGCGTTTAACATCGCTAGATTTCACCAGAAACAATGTATCCATTAGGTTAAATTGAAAATTAAAGCTTTTCTATGCCTCTCTGTATAGCCCTCTGTTAATACAAAGCAAATTAAAGCAGTACATTCTCGATGATAAAGCATAAACTTTGTTACAGGCTGCAGTGGTTTAATTCTGATGTGGTTTATGTTATCAACAAATATATTATGACAGTTATATCCAAAATATTTTTTGAAGCTTACAAATCTGACAGTTAGAACGTTTCCTTCTTCAAAACTTTGCGGAAAAGGTTTTTTTTTTTTTAGTAGAGCAGGGCTAATGCGGGTAACAGGTTACCTTGTGACTAGCCGACTTCGTGGATTTAGCGGCTCCAGTGAAAGAACCGCAATCCTTGCTTGCGAGTGTCCTCGCTTCAACCTGCCAAGAACAACCGCTATCAGGCACGCGAGACCAACTGGACAAGCGCTACCTAAGAAAAAAAAAATCCGACAATTCTTGGACATTGTTCTACGCAGATATCAGCGCGAGCCGCAATATATGTGCTGCTACGTTTCCTAAGAGACAATGGAGTTTAAGACAAATTGTGACCGTACACTGTGTGGCGTTTCATATCTCAATGACACTTTGGCGTGTTTATGATTATGTGGCGCCTTCCCAGACTCTATGGCATCGCCCACACATATAGGTTTAGAATAATAATTCTTTTCTACGTTTGCTTTATTTTTTATTTTATTTTTCTCATACCCTTTTCCTTCTCCAGGCAAAGGGTAGCAAACAGGAGAAATCGTTTCGTTAACCTTCCTGTCTTTCCTTTGCTTTTATTTCTCTCTATCTCTTTGATGGCAATACAGGAAAACAGTTTTTACATCGTGTATAAAACAGCTTTGGGAAAGGGAGATAAATGTACTTCTGAGAAACCTTTCGAGAGGAGAGACTGCGTAAGTTGGTTAAATTAGGATTATCATAATTTTGTATCAAGTGTTATCACTCCCGAATGTTGTACTGCATAGGAGAATATTGTTGTAAAAATACTAAGGTTAAGGAGTTGCCTCACACGGGGCTTATTATTACTATAACGGAACTTCATTGGCCGGATCTGCACATCTGAATCACGGCTTTGTGAAGAATATAGTCCTAAAGATGGAACAAACTTGAATAACATATGTTGCTGCGATGAATGATCTATCTAGGTTTGATTGACAATGAATAGTGATGTGAATGTTCAATTCTATATTAAAATCTATATCTGTACACAGAATTTATTAAAACATTAACCATAGCATTACCCGTTAGCGTTTCTTCCACATGAATAATTTTGATTACAGTTTCTTTGCTGTGATCTCGGCCATCTAAACACTTATGTGTTTCATAATTCCCTTCTGCCAGTTTCTAAATAGCCACGCGTCTCTAACTTCTCAACATATTATTCACAGGAGCCATGACAGCAAATTGTTTAGCTTGAATTCTGCATTGCAGATTAAACCGTACGCGCCCCACAGCAATCTGGCCAACTGTGAGTGCATTCGGTACGCGGTGGAAAACTTGAATTCGATTTTTTTATATAGGAGTTGAACCGTACAGCAGTCTGGCAACACTCAGCGGGGGCGTATTGCATTTACAACCCCCAGAAACAGCACCCTCGGGTGACAGAAGGCAATTTCGAAGGCGACACAGAATCATGCCTGCAATGAAGTGATATACATGCAGCTTCATTACTTATCTTATTCATGTAACAAAATGAAGTATGCGTAGATAAAAGGCATTTTAAGGGCAAGAACATTTTATGGTCAGTGAAATCTATAATGTAAGGATAAGTCTAGGTATATTAATGTGCTTGGTAGATCAGGCGAATGCGTGCACAGCCTTCGAGATACCTTGAGCTGTTATCGACTCGGGACGGCGAAGTCTGTGGTCTATTTCGGCGAAGGCAAATCGTCGAAGCACAACATGGAACGAAAGCAAATGAGTCGTTTTGTTTAACCATGTCGTCGCAAGATCAATAACAGTAGTCGAAACTTGTCCCATCTAGACAGCTGAAGTGATGTTCAGCTCTGTGAAGGGGCCTCTCATCCAAGGCAAGGTACAGTCACATACACTTGTTGTGTTTCTGGAGCGGAAGTTTTTTTTTTTTTTTTTGGGATCCCATTTCTTCAAGCACTAGGGAGACAAATGGTCAAACGGATAACATTCCGTACCGTTGATCATTCTTGATGACCCTAATTGTTTCTACGTGAAACTCGAAAAGTTATAACTGCCGGTAGGGGCAAACTTTTTATCGGGAAATATTTCGCTAACGATGTTTTTGACTGCTTATTTGAGCCAGTGGAAGAAAGAAACCTGAAGAAAAAAAGAAGTTCTATTGATTGAGCGATAAAAATAAGCCTTGGTTGGCTCACTCGGTTTGGCTTTATTCTGGCATCGTGGATGCTAAACGCCAATGAATTGGGAAACTGGGAAAAGGCCACTGTATGGCATGCGTGCGAAGAGCTGAGGATATGTTTTATTGCAGGATATAAAGTGCTACGAAGCATGGCATTGTAGTGCTTATAAGAGTCAACTAGTGAAAATTCAAAACAACGGAATGTGCAGATGCCAAGTACAGACGCTCTGGCGGCGTATAAGAATACCACCGCTCTTTTCTCGCTAATTTTTAAATTGCCCGAAGCTTCTTGTCGTGTTTCTTTGGCAATTTTTGTAATTTTTACACTTTGGGAAACCTAAAGAATGGTATTTTAAACGTGGTACTGAAAATGCATTGATGACCCATTATATATTGTAATTTTACTGATTGAGAGCGATAGTTCGAAAGCACGTGTAATTACCGACTGCAGTGTAAGAAGCGCAAACAGAATTCTACTTTTAGGATTTCTGATTACTAATATTGTCATAATTTTTTGAAGCGCATCGCTAAAGTGAGACGGAAAGGTTGCTAAATTTCCGCTAATTCTTGCTGTCAAGTCTCTAAAATTGTCTCTTGAACTGATGAGTAAATTCTAGCCAACGTAGGCATTCGGGAACACTATACTATGCGCTAGCATGACATAAATCATTTACCGAAACGTCGCACGTTTGTCTAAGGCCCGTATAAGTGAGAAATATGGAGCGAATTTACCAGCCGTATGTAGTGGGCTTTTGTTTTCCTGTCATACTTAGATAACAGACGCTGACGACTGAAATTTGGCTTTCACCCTAATACTGTGAGGTTTCAGACGCAGCAAGATTAAACAGAACAGCAGCAATGTCATTTTTGTAGCACCCAACGGCACTTGGTGAACATTATTCGTTAGATTTACCTAGTTCTCGGCTCTTCTGCAGGACGCACAAGTTCGCATGGAAACATGTTGATGACACACAAATACGTGACATTTATGCCGGTCAAATACTACGCTTCCGCCCCTTGGTATACCTGAAGGCTCGTTGCAGTAGAGCTTTGTCGAAACCCACGCGATAAGCAAGCAGTGTGTTAATGCTCGCGTGAATGAGCCTCGCCTCTGTTTAAGTCTTTCTACAGTCGATCTATCTGATTAAATTCACCCATTGCAATCCAAATCGCACAATAAAATTTGCAAATGTCCACCATTCGAACTTACTTAAAGAGATGGCAGACACCTAAGCGTTGAGGCTCACTAAATTCCGTCTCGTAAAGACCACACATAAGAAAGAAAGAAAGAAAGAAAGAAAGAAAGAAAGAAAGAAAGAAAGAAAGAAAGAAAGAAAGAAAGAAAGAAAGAAAGAAAGAAAGAAAGAAAAAGAACCATGCATTTCGATAGCAGGCTGTAAATCCTGTGAAGGCAACCACTCCTTCATAAAGGCAACAGAGCCTACCCTTCATAAAGTCAATTTCGGCAGCTAGCATGTTCATCATCAGCCTATATTTATGTCCACTGCAGGACGAAGGCCTCTCCCTGCGATCTCCAATTACCCCTGTCTTGCGCTAGCGTATTCCAACTTGCGCCTGCGAATTTCCTAACCTCATCATCCCACCTGACTTTCTGCGGTCCTCGACTGCGCTTCCCTTCACTTGGAATCCATTCTGTAACCCTAATGGTCCACCGATTATCCATCCTACGCATTACATGGCCTGCCCAGCTCCATTTCTTCCGCTGCATGTAGCACTACGATAATGAAGTGCGTCGTAGGAGGCTACTTCCTACGCTTTCGTGTCATATTACAAAATTGGAAACACAATTTACTCTTGCTATTTGTATATATTCACCACGTTGTATATATTGGCCACGTGTTTGCATTAAAGCTTCAGTTGATAGACAGCGCCTGTGACCATGTATTCATTTTCATCTTTGTGTTGTTGCGCTGACAGATCATGAGCATAAGCGAAATCACCCAGTTCTCGCTGCTTGTACCCCTAGGTGGTGAGCTCTGATTACTGGACATCAAGAGTTTTCTTAGGTGAGTGTCATTTGTGCTGGAGCTATGCCCATATTTGAAGAAGAACAGTCTGCCTTCCTCAGAAATGCACTCTTTGGCTGTGGACTTCATTGTTGTCACAGAAACGCCGAAGAGTGCCCTCAAAAGTCGAGGCATCACATCACCAAGAGAAGGAGAGTTTCGTGACCCTAGTCCCCTGTTTGCTTTAGCGGGGTTGTCATTGTTTTATGATACCCACAAGGCCAGTCATAGCCTCAAAAAGATTGTTGGGAGAGCTGGAACTTGCCATTCAGTATTCTCATCGAGCAATCTGGGTAAATTGTGGAAAAAGGGTAAATCCCATCAAACCTTGGTGCAAGGTGCAGCAAGAGGTACACACAGTATAGTCCATCAGCTGTGTGGCAGTTGTTTACGACATCGCTGTCGTGCAGCTGAAACTACACAGGACAAGCAAGCCTAAAATATATGTGTTTTCAAATAAAACTTATTTGCCTTTACTCATGTTCTCTAGGTTTACCTCAGTTTTTCGTGCAGTCCCGATGTAGTCGCGTGGGTATCACACTTGTGCAGAAATGGAAATTATGAGAGCCATTAGGAATAAGAAACTGCGCCAAATTGATTACATAATTTTGGTGCTGCTTACTAACAGGTTTGTATAAAGCATGAATTTCATGGAGAACAGTACAAGCTGCGCAAAAGTACTACGCAGCATGAATTTAATGAATTAGAGTTCAAACTGCACGATAGTGCTGTCATGGAATGTGTACGAGATGGTGTGAGCAGGTTGAATGCATGTAGTTTGAGCTTCCGATGTTTAGCGGCACCTACATGTTTGCGATTTATGTTTGTGTGGTCTGGTGCCGTAAGTGTAAACTTAATATTCCTTTTATTCTCCCAGGAACGGCATGAGCAGGAACGAAGAGCCATTTCACCTGCCACTACACTAATAATGCGCTTTTTAAGTCCTATTATATGTTTTATTTTGCGCAGTACAAGCAATTATTGTGTATAATCTGTTCTGCACTTTAGCCAGCAGGCTGTTTGGCAATATATATTAACAAGTGAATAACCATACAAAATTCCTGCCCTAGAAAACATAACTGTTGCCTTCGCGCCGGCCTTTAAAGTAGCAGCATGTGCACCACCGGCAGTAAAATGTGTTCAGACTGTTTAGGCCAGGCATGCCTGGTGACCAGTATTAATTTTGGAGGGAAAAATCTGCTTTGCTGCCCGAGTGCTCACGACAATGAAATGAATGCTATTTTTGTAAGAAAAACATCGAAAAAAAAAATTAAAGCACTTGTCGTGGTATTCGGCTAATCTGCATATTCGTTAGCTTCCCCCCCCCCCCCCCCAAAAAAAATAAAAATAAAGTGCTGTGGCTATGGCACTAAGACTATTTCCTGACAGACTACAGGTAACTAGCCTCAATTGGCATGATCACTTGTGTTGTGTCCCATCCATGTTATATCTGAATTTTTTTGTGTGTGCTAAAGGCTATGAAGATGTATCAGCAAGGCTGCGTCTGAAGCATTTGTTCTGACAAGAGCACTTGTAATGATAATTGTCAATTAGAAGTCATTAAATGTGTTTCCATCTGAGTAAAAAATACTGCTGATGGTGGTAATGAATGAAGAGTCCTAGTGGATTGCTTTTTCTTCATTTTCAGACAAACAGAAGAAATCGGCAAGCAACCAGAGGTCATCCCTGCTCTCAACTAAACATCCCTCTAGTCACTCCATTTTTAATGTCTAGTCATGCAAGCATTTTCAGCAAAGCACAATAAAACCACCCAATTTTGTTCAGATTCAGGTGGCTTGCTATTTCTCAGGCGTGAATCTGTTTGCATGCTTTGTGCATGTCCCTACACCGAAACTCAGTGCAACATGACAGCACTGACACAAAGCTGAAGCAGTCATATGACAATGACAGAAGGAGGAAACATGAAACGCTGTATGTTCAGTGCGGTATGTCCTCCTATGTGCAATGATTTCCGTGTCACTTCAAGCGATATCTCTGAAATGTTGCGAGTTATTCGTGTTGTAATATAGAAATCGGTTTGTATTTCAGGCTATGGGCGTCTCGTCAGTGAATTTCTTTACTGTCGACGTGGGTCACTGGGCATGTGCGTCTGAATATGTGCTACTCCTCAGTGAACCTCTTTGATGCCAACTTGTCAATGGGGATATGTCGCTCTTCAAGGAAACTGTTTAACACCACCTTGGGATACTGGGTGTGCGCTTGTAGAGACGAGCCTCGTAGAACACGAACCCTTGTCAGGGTAAAACAGCCAAATCTCTTTTATTACAGCTGCTGCTCGAGAGACTTCGTCTTCCTCTGCCCAAGGGTGCCACCACAGTGTAGTGCCACTGTACAGGGTGACGATAAGTTGAGTGATGGCATCAAGTACTTTAAGGTGATGTTGTCACATATGGGATGCAAAAGAAGAGGTGGTGAAGTACAATGCAGGTAGAGGGCTTTCTACCTCATACATGCCTGATACATGACGCGCCTATGTGGTAGCAATACGGCGTGCCGCTATATTGTTTTTTTTTTTTTGCTAATGGCATTAGCGTCAACGTTCATCGTGAGATACGTTCCACCCCAATTATTTATATGTGAATATTTCTCAATGGTGGTTAAAGGGTGTCAGATTCCCCAATCTTTCCGCCAAGTGCACTGTGGTGCGGTGTCTTCAGACACCTATCACATGGTGTGGGCCTGCCCCTCCAACCCGGCTATCCCCCCCATCCCCAACCCAACCCGGGAAGACTGGGAGGCGACCCTGCTCGGCTGCCACGACTTCCAGGCCCTACAAGCCTTAGTTGGGCGCGCCCGGCCGGCGGCTACCGCCAGCTGGGGTCCCGAACTAGGGACCTCCACCCAGTATTTGTAAGGACCAGTCACTTACGGGCTGGTCCAATCATACTTCCTGTCCCTCCATAGCGAAATAAATGTTTTCACCACCACCACCATGCTGCTTTCGTCACTGCTTGTTGTGTCGTCATCCAGGGTTGTTACAACAGGTTGGTGGCTGTCAAGGACATCGTCGATTACATGGTCAATTGTTACCATCGCTTCCTCCACTCGCACCACATGGCTCACGTAATTCTTCCATTTCTCCACTGTCACTTGCTCTATGTCTTTCCAGACCAGAGCATCCAGGCCTTGCATCTTAAAATGTCTATTCAATTTTTCCCCAATGCCTTTCCCGTCACTCCACACAAGCTCAATCGGGTTAAGTTCGCAGTGGTGGCAAGCATACTACAGTCAAGCCAGATTCAGCAGCAATGAAATCAATGCGATACTTATCATCCTCCTTTCTGACAGTTTGAATGAGCTTAATCAGCTCCGCCTTTACCATGTCCGTGTTCCAGGGTACATCCTTCATGGAAATCCATGCTTGTATGTCCTTTTTCAACGTACTCATGCGGGGTACCTTTTCCAGTTTCACGGAGTGGTATGGAGCATTGTCAATCAATAATACACTGTTTGGAGGCAAACGAGGTAGCAGCTTTTGTGCAAACCATTTCTCGTAATGGGTGCCGTCCATTTCGTCATGATAGTCTGCGGTTCTTTTTCTTGCACGGAACACTTCACCGGCTATTGTCACAAAGTCGTCGTCATTGCCACAGTTAGTAATTAAAAGCCATCCGGCCTTACCACTGGGGTTTGGGGCGCCTGCCGACAGGTTGGCTTTCTTGGCTTGCTCGGCGGTCTTTATGGTCTCGTCGACCCACGCTCGGCTGCCCAAGTGCTTGGCGTTGGCCCAGGTTTCGTCGGTGTAAAATAGGGGTCGTCCCCGGCGTCACATCTCCTTTATTTCGCGCAAGTACTTGCGTCGCCACTGAACAATGCGTGTGGCCTTAATCAGGAGTGCATTGCGGGAACGCTTCCTAAACCGGAAGCCTATCTTCTGCAGCATCCTACGAAGTTTCGTCGTGGACGGCAGCGAGTCATCTTCTTTGGAGTGCACGGCGAGCTTGCGCACCGTCAGAATATCTTTCTTCTTGTAGAAACCTTCCACGAATCTGCACAACACAATGAGGTCGAAGACATCGAGAGATTGTCTCGATCACGGCCTCTGCCACCGCGAAACAGCTTCTTTGGTGACAGCACCTTGCTGTGTTTATCGTGCTCCGGAATCGACTTGTACAGGGCGCGCTCGCTGACATTGGTAAGTGCAGCCGTTATTTGAACTGCAGACTTCATGCTTGCACTTTTACCTCACTCCTTACGCACTGTTCAAAAACACGTCGAACGCCAGGTACTTCGTTCCTTTCTCACAAAAGCGCGCCCGCGAACGATTCTACAAGCGCCATTTTCGTGAAGGACGAACCACTGCCCAAGACGGGACCCTACGCGGTGCTGTGGCTGTGTCGACTACACATAAAAATTTAGTCAACGTCAAATCAATTATTTGTACTTGATAAATGATAATACTGTCTACAAAACACAGTTGCATGCATTTCTTTTGTCCTTTGCAAGTTTTGACGTGAATAAGCGAGAACCCTATTCTCAATATGATAGAGCATCAATAAATGTTCTAATAAATACTGAAGCCAAATCACCTTAAAAATCTAGAGGACGGCTTAAGCTTCGCTTTCAAAAGTGGAACGCGATAACATTTAGATATCCCTGATTGCTTCTTACGCTTCCCAACAACTGCAGCTTATGCAACCTTAATGGTTATCGGGAAACGCTGGCGCCGAACGATATGGACGAAGGCGAGCTTCCTGGTAGAAGCACGGCCTCTTGCATGGGCCGACCCGGAGATTGTGCACAACCGCGCCCAAGAAAATATATCATTTCCAGGTTTCCGTTCTTGTTTCGCGCTTTTGATTTGCGAAGTCTGAGAAGATTTAACATAAAATGCATGCGCTGTGGGTGTTTTGATTCATGAGATTTGTTTGTGGGTTGTTATTCTCAAAATTCCGTGGAATAGCTTTGTCAAGAATCTTTAGCTGTAATATTCGGTGCAATTTACATAATCGTTATATCGTTTTTATTGCTGAGTTGTAGACATGATAGTGTCGTTTGCTCGAAATTTGCGATTTTCGTCAGCTTTTATTAAAGAATTGGCCACTAAAATAAAAAATTCTCAACAAAAATTCAATATAGATTTTAACTTTTTTCATTTAAATGCTACGAACTTCATCAAATTTGGTGCAAGGGTTCCCGAGAAAAACGATTTCTCCTTTCCCATGTATTTAGATAGGAGGCCCCGAGGTAAAGCTTCCTCTTAAGAAAAGTTGCTGCGGCAGAGAAAAACAAGGACGACAGGGTAATGACGGCGGACGAGCGCAAACTTTCAACTAAATTTCATTTCCGCCAAAGATGACATCTTCCCTGGCAGCTAAACAAAGAAATATAAGTTTTGCCAATGAATGCGGCTCTATCTCAAGGTAATATAAAACACTTACATCAACACAACGGCGGTGGAATTCTTGCTTCTTACCAGACTCAATCGTGGATACCGAAAGATTAACCGTTGAACAATATAGGATGAAGTTCTGAGGTCAAGTGAAGCTAAGAGAACATATGATCACGGTGACGATTCAACGTTTTGACTTTCGGAACACTAGTGCTGCGCTTTACTTCTTAGTTACCGCCCGTGTAATCAATCGAAGTGCGAAGCCCGGTAACAAATCTTACTGATAGCGGTAGGGTTACAATGTTACCTCTGTTTTACCTGTATTCTTTGGTGGCTAGAGAACACACAATTGAGCCACTTAATACCGTAAGTCTGCTACGAAAAGATCTGGGCCAGCATTTAGAAAAATTTCTTACCCTAGAATAGTTCATAAGAGGAAAATTTACGCAGTCCTGACATTGGACATAGTATTACCTCAGATGGCTGGGCTATGGGAAAGACTTCTCATAAGTGAAGCGCTTTGTGAATGTGGCCAATGCTTCTTGTTGTGATCACAACTACTTCGATAGGGCTGCTTCACGGTTAAACTATGTATCACTGTCACTTTTAGCGCACTAAGGTAAACCCAGACGTCATACGTTCTATCACTGGGTAGTAATGAAAGCAGAATATGTGTGATACACTAATTTCAGAGGTACCTGAAAGGCCCCAGTATTACCTTGCAGTAAATGAAGCACGTCAAGAAACTACCGGGATCTGTCTTTTTGTGTGCAACCACGGAACTGGGCCCCTAATTTGCATACTTGTTGCTCCGGAAGTTTTAATCCTCTGCTCTTACTAGCGGAAGTGTTTTTCCCACAATAAAATAAAGAAATTTAAAAAGAAAAACACCACATATCCACGAAGTGAATGATGATGAGTGGGCGAAGCACCGGGGGATCATTCGGGTAACCGTGAATCCCCCGTACATGCGAGAGCGCGGGAAGCGGCGGCAAAACGCCGGAAGCGTTCTCTACCTGAGGTTTGTGGCGCCGATGCTCGGTTCAAGCGCGAGCTTGGCGAGCCCTCAGCTGCGCGTCCGCTTGCCGGCGTTGCCGTTTTGCTGCAGCTTCCCGCACCCTAGACTTCGGGTCCGCCTGTTGTCTGCGTCGCCGTGCTGCCGCAGCTTTGCGAGCCCTCGACTCCGCTTGCAGTTGAACCGCCACTCTCGCCTTTTCATCCATAGCGGGCGCGCCGTTATCAGAAGCGACCGTTATCATCCATGGCTGAACAGAGAAAGATAGCGCGCGTCGGGAACGAACGCCCTTGTGCAGCGCAGCGCCCCTAGCGGACTCCATGCAAAGCAGAGCTACGGATGAGAGAGAAAGAGAGCGCGCGTCGGGAACGAGAGAGAAAGATAGCGCGTGTCGGGAACGACCGCCCTTGTGCACCGCATCGCCCCTAGTGGTCTCCATGCAAACCAGAGCTACCGACGACGGACGACGACGAGGGACAAGGCTCGGCCCAAGGTGCTTCGTCCCTAAAAATTCCTGTCAAGGTTAAATTAAAAGCGGTTCTCTTGCAGTCTAATTACCACTGGTTCGGTAGTGTCATGTATCATTTATGCTTTCATTCTTTGGGTGATATCATGACAGCTCAATGAAAAGAGCGCACCATAGACACGCAAAGGCGATGTGTTCTGTCAAGCGCTGCCGCCAGTTACAAACAAAACGCGTTTTTCGGTGTTAACTGAGGCCACTTTGAATGCAGCTCCTCGCCGTGGTTTCAGTTATAAAGTGGCTCCGCAACACTTTTGTATTAAGTAAACGACACTAGGCGTAAGAAAACGATTCCGCAGCCAGAAATGTCGAATATTACTCACACTGACGAAAACTAAACTGGACAGTGGTTGAGAAGATGATTGAGCTTTGATGTGATTAAGTGCAGTTCAACAGCGGGCGAAGATGACAATGTTAGTTGATGGGTAATCTCCAAAAGAGAATTAACGCCACTCGTCTGCAAAGGATTAAAATGCCTTTTTTTTCAATCAACGCATAATATGAACTAAACTTAAGCAACTAACCCGTCTTTCCAGGAAGCTGTACTTGCTGGAAGATGTCCCTGAAACAATATATTTATTGCGTAATGCGTTTCACAACTTTACAGCTTTTTGGCAGGGTCTTTTTAAAGTCACGAAATTTTTTCGCAGTTTTCCTTTGTGCACCAAAGTGCTGTACACTCTTTAAAAAGCAAAAAAAAAAGACTGCTTCAGTCAAATAGTTTTCAAGACCATGCATGCACAAGGCGACGTTTGTAGCCTGGCTCTCATGCGTTCCAGATTTTTCTCGCGATACGGAAGTGTACCATTATTTTATTGCGATAGCAATTATATGGACACTTCAACTGGATTTCTGCCGTCGGCGTCGCCGTCGCCGTGAGGTTCCCTATAGATAAAATCTTCGCCGCGCGCCGTATGCCCGAGCGGAAGCGTGCGGGGACGCGCGCTATCACGGAGAGCGAACGCACTCATCTCCCACGCGCAAGCAAGGAAGCAGGAAGCCAGCGCCGGAGGGAGCGGGGGGAGGGGAGGGGGGCGCACTTCTGCTCTGCCAACAACCGCGCTCGTCGCTCGTCCGCACCGTCTCTTATCTCCACACGGCTCGGACCTTTATGCGCCGTGCATTCGCCGCTCAGTTTCCGTTGAAGCGATAGACCGCACGTACCTTCGCCCGCTGCGGCGTATGCTTGCTGCCAGCGTTTTGACAGTCGTCTGCAGTCATTCGTTGTCTGCGCGCTCACACCACGCTTGTTCATTCAGTTAGTAATAGTCGGGCCACATTTTCCAACGCACGCTACACATGCAATGCTGCCCGGATCGGCAGTGCAGCGCTACAGGTGTGTCCCTTCGCACGCGCTGCCCACGGGAAGCGCTTCTCATCAACACCACCGTTTCACACGCGCCTTCTCGTGGTCATCGAGTCTCTCTTCATGTCGGTCTACTTACGCCGCAGCACACCTGCTTACTTAATCAGCTCATGTTTACTACAATTCATATTGCTACCAAAGCCGCTCACCTAACTTCGTATGACATTGCTGTGTTGCTATCGTTTCTTACATTTTTATAGTAATCAGCTCGAAGCGACCAGCTGGCGTTACGGCACGCCGGCCTTCGTTTCCGCCGCTCAATTTCCCACTTCCATTCTCGCAGCTCCTCACTCAAATTTAAATGTCTTTTTGACCGTTTGGAGTACGAAGAAAAAATTAAAGAGAACGCGACAAATTATCGGCTGTCTGGGACGGACAGCAGGACTCAGGTGTACTAGGGCGTCTACTGAATGTCTTTCCTCGATACCAAGCCGTGCTGGGCACCGAGCTACTGCTGTAGAACAAGCCAGGAGATCTTCGTGACTGTTCGTGTAGTTTTTTTATACTTCTTTCTCTCTGCAACATTTTTTTTTCTTTATCTGCTCGTTCCCTCGAAATTTCGACTACGTCTCCCCTCACGAATGCGTTTGCCTAAATTTTTTGGCCCATTGTTATATCTCTTTGCTTTTATTTGTTCAAACGTAGCCCGCTTCAATACATATCCGGATACTTGCTGTGACGCGTACGCCGCCCTTTTTCCATCTGCGTTCCGTTTCAATGCCAATACTTTCTTTTTTATCTGGGTGCTCGCAATTCTCTTCCCTTCCGCGATTGGCAGTTGCACTGAAATTAGCCTGCTCTCATTCCCTTTCACAATTTTCAGTTTCTAGCTGGCCAGTTATGATCCCATGAAAAAATGCATACAAAATGGTATTGCTTTAAAAGTTTTCTTAAATAACGCGAAATATTAGTGCCGCGAACGATGTTCATGAGGCCGAATAGTTTCCTTGCTCGCATTAAACATGCCTCGAATATTTCGAAAGAACAACAATAAACTTGGAGCGAAAGGTGAAAGGAAGCACTGAGGTGGAGAGATTAGAAATGGAAACATCGCAGGATTAATGTTAAAGGCATGAGTTCTTCAAGGAATATTGATTTTTCATAAACGATTTAGGGAAAAATACCGAAGTTGTAGCAAAAATATTTAGGCCTACAGAGAGAAGAATGCCCACCGACGGGAAACAATAGTTCATCGCACAAAAGATGGTTCAACAGCAGAACTGCATACAACGCGGCGTTATTTTTCAGCTCTCGCAGCATACCCAGCTTCAGAACCACAAAAGGCGAAGCTGCCCTTATACATTTTGTGGGCATATGAAGTATTTGCTTTCCTGAAAAAAAAAGAAGAATGTTCATAAGAGTTACATCGCGGAAATACAGCGCCACTCGAGGTTTCCCATGTGCGCAAGCGAAATGTCCGCAATAAATGTCTTGCTTCAAGAGTTTTCGTAAAAACAGTGGCTGTAAAATATATAATATCACTTTCGGATGGTCAGCTAGAACTTGGCTGACAGGATTACAATACCCTCATTGACTACGAATGCTGGCAGTAAAGAAACGTGTAGTTCTTATTGCAAATAAATGAAAGCGATATACTGAAAGAGAGTAAAGTGTACATGGCATGTACTCCTAGAGCAAAATATCGGGCGTCGACGAGCAGAGCATAAGAGGATAGCACAAGAGGGACGGGCGAAGGATCTTTGATCTCCCGCCCTTTGTTCTTTGGAAGCCGGCCGTAAAGTTCGGATCAAATAACGTACGAGCGCATGCAGGTTGCGTTGTACACGAAGTGTATCATATCTGTGGGTAGTGCCCAACCATAGGCTATCGCACACAACATTCCACTTACCTTTCCGGTGTGTCTTGCCAATTGTGGAAAACATCTGACCGAGAGTAAGTTATATGGCTACGGCTTTCGAAGCCTGCCTCCTTGCACGGGTAGCCAAAGGAAAAGAGCAGCACGCTGGCTTTTGAAACTATGCTGCAACTAAGGCAATAAAGTGCCGGAAAGGAAACACACAGAGAGGAAAGCACAGCAGGAAGAAGAAACGTAGGGCAAAGGCTGAAAAAAAAGACTAAAAATGATAGTATGCATTATAGTTTGACGAGTAAAGATGTCCTGGATATGAAACAGCTTCACCTGGAGCAACCGCTTGCGCTCGTCTTTGTTGATAGATCCTTAAAAAGCACGGCAGCAATATGAAGCTATACGCATATGTTGCAGATAGACTTGACCCATGTGTTCAACCTTTTTCTGTCGTTGTTACTTGAATTGAGCGACAAGAACGCGTCTTTTGGCAGATGCATCCTTTTCTTTTTTTTGATGAAGAGGTTAACTTGTCTCCGAATAACATTACCTCACAACGTTTACTGCGTCCCCGGTGTTTGGATAATAACTTCGCCACGCTTTTTCTGTCGGTCATTTTCCTGCATATATTGAAACTTCCCTTTATATTAAGAAAATGTTCATTGGATGATTGATTGATATATCAATATTTCAATTTCTTGATTCATTGAGTGATTGCGTTGGCTCTGGATCTTCAGTTATAGCTCCAGTAGTTATGATTGTCAATGAAATGAAGCACCAAAACAAACATTCTAAATTAAATTAAATTATGGGGTTTTACGTGCCAAAACCAGTTCTGACTATGAGGCACGCCGTAGTGGGGGACACCGGAAATTTGGACCACCTGGGGTTCTTTAACGTGCACCTAAATTTAAGTACACGGGTGTTTTCGCATTTCGCCCCCATCAAAATGCGGCCGCCGTGGCCGGGATTCGATCCCGCGACCTCGTACTCAGCAGCCCAACACCATAAGAAATACATTTCCTTGTGGGCAGGCTTTTCGTGAGTGTATTTCCTACCTTATGATATTGCTTGATGAAGGCCGCCAACACAGCATTCATCACACCGCACATTGTGATCCGCCATCGTAACCACCACAACCAAGTAGTCGCCAACGTACCTGAAAGTGCCCCCGGCATTCCAATCAGAGAGGTCTTGCCTTAAGCGCTTGTTGAAGGCTGCCCTGTTCCTGCACACGTAGTTCCACAAGTCGCATCCGTGATAGAAGTGCAGGATGCAAGCAAGGTGGCTACAAGCTGCGCTTCGGGCCTTTCTCCACGGTACGTTCAACTGCTGTAGGATACTTCGTGCCTCCTAATTATGTGACCGGGTTTCCTGCTGAAGTGGCTCACTGGCTCGTTGCGAAATAAGCCCTTACCTTTCGCTAATAGTCGGATAGTACGAGTATGGTAGAGAAGCCGCAAATGCCACTATGCATAGTTGTGTCCCCATATACGCTGAATAAGTTCGTTTTCTACCTTCACATGCTCCTTTTAGTGCGAACTTACTGTGTTATTTTTCATTTATAAGACCAAAGTTGGACTATGCATGTATATCACAGGATCCTTACACTGAGTCAAATATCCCGCGTCTTGAAAAAATACAGAGAAAGACAGGTTTATATTTCATAAATTCGCAAGACTGGACTCTCCCTCTAAAATTATGACAGGAAATTTTATACCTACTCTGGAATCACGCCGAAAGCAGCTAAGGCTTGAATTCCTTACCCTATTTCACAACAACAGGCTTTAAATGAAACCATCGACTCAGATAACGCCTGCAATAACACGACACAAAAGACAACATTATCCGGACTCACTAACACCCTATTATGCTCGAATTGATGCGCTTAAATTTTCTTTTTTTCCCAGAACAATATCAGACTAGAACGACAATTTACAGACACAGTGTGACTAGAATTTATATAAATTTTTACTTGCCTATTCTTAATTTGTTCTGTATTGTTTGTACGTATTCTTTCCCCCTCTGATTAGACCGAAATGTCTGCAGTATGTGCTAAAGAAATAAATAAATTTTCAATAGGGGCGTCACGTCAGGAGATCTAGGCGCAGCGGCTCGTCAGATGCTAATACTTGGGGAAAGGGTGGCAAGTCGAAGCAAAGACTTGCGCTTCGGCGGGCGCGCGCGGTTGCTCGGGCGGCGGGGAAAAAGACGCCCCCCCCCCCCCCGCCCACCAACCCCCCTTGCACCTCCCTACAACACCCCCCCCCCCCCCCCTGCACCTCCCTACATTCGCTCCGGAGCATTGCGCTCTACTGGAAGACGGTGCGCTTCGTTCCCGCTTCCCGCCCTTGCGTGCGCAAATTGAGCCGCTATCGCCGGCTCACCCTCGCAGGCTGTGACATGCCCATAGAGAGTATGGCGCACTACGCCACTTTTATCTAGCGCGGACTATATACGGAACCTCGCGACGACGGCAAATATGCGCGTGGAGTGTTCATATAATTTCTATCGCAGTAATATGTGCACAATGTAGTTCCACAAGGTGCTCTGCAATACGAAGATGCAAACCCGGATGGAGCAGAAATACATCCGCTGCGGTGTAGGGCAGGTTTCGCATCTCTATAAGCGCTGCGACATGTTGTGCTCAGTAACAGATTGTTTATAGCAATAACAACAAACTGAAAATTACAACAGTAGTATTACTTTGACACCAGTTCAAAGATCGAAATGGTTTTCTTTGTGTACTTGATTTACACAAACGATGTCGTTGCTGCTTTATCGTAAAGGCCATCTTTTTATTTTTAGCGTCCTCCATCGTCTCGCCACAGGGCAAAGGAAAAGAAATCTTTACCCACCACCGAAAATCGCGATACATAGAGAACCAGTAGAGTGTTTTAGCTTGTCGGTAAACGTGAACGGTGCGTAAGACCGTGTTGGCGGACAGGTGTACGGCGACAACAACGCTGCTGTAGCGACATCTTCTGACGCAGAGTTCAACTAAGCAGCACACAAATACAATACAGCAGTGAACTACCATATCCTATTGAGCTGCTGGTCCAAACTATTGGTGGAGACTTACTCGTTAGTTGCAGTCCTCTTACAATTTTTCTTCGACAACAATGCACAGGCGGCACACAATTTTGAAGCGCATTGTAGTTGGACAAAGCGTCACAAGAAGTCACTACCAATCTGGCAACCCTGCATCACGAGAAGCGCAGAGAAAAATTACTTGTTAAGGAAGACTAAGGAACATGGATGAAAATAAATTGGCGGCTAAAGTGCGCCAGTATCTGTAGCCGAAAAGTGTGGAAGCAGAATGCAAGAAGTCACGGAAGTTGGCAACCAAGTGCAGGGTAATTGAAAGTGTAATTAAACAACCGGGAGACATCAGAAAGAAAGTGAGAGAAACAGAGACAGCGAACTGGATGCAAAGAATGGTAACGAAAAAGACCATGAATATATACAAGACTGAGAAGAAAGAAATTAGAAGGGAAAGTCTATACGATAACATGAAGGTAAGTGTGCTATCTGAGGTTGGAGCTTATTGTCTAAGCCCAATAGCATATTGGAGCAATTATTCGCAATTAAATGACGCATATGTATGCCGCAGTGAAATTCGGGAGACCACACAGCTCATCCTAATGGAATGCGAAAGGATTCAACCAGTGCGACCCGTAGGTGACGTACACCTTCCAGAAACGCTTGAATTTAAAGTAGACGGAAGCATCAACCGGTCAGCAGTCGAGATAAGCAAGAGATGTGTAGAGTATTGTAACATTACGTTTAATCAGACATAATTAATCTGGCCGCCACTTCTACCTCTTCTCTTCTCTTGATCTCCCATGTGCGCTTCTTCCTTCTCTCTCACGAGCGTTACACGGGCCTCCCCTCTGTCGTCAACCCTCCTGGGTTGATATGGTACCACGTTGTTCACAGATGATGTTTCAATAACACCTTGTGGTCCACTGTAGCACAGAGTCTTTAAAATGCCTTGCTGATGGGCGGTCTTCACAACCTTGTAGGGTCCTGTAAAAGGAGTCTTTGATCCTTGCAGACCCCTCCGAACAAGCACGTAATCTCCCACTTGTATGCCCGGAGATTGGACTGAATGTCGGCGGTCGTAATTTCTTTTCATTATGGTCTTGTATAGACCACGTTGATCGTCAGACTTCTTTCGTTCTTGCAGCACCAAACGATTCGTGATTCCCAACAGGTTGTCTGCGGGAAGCCATTCCGATTTACCATGGTACGCGAAGTACGGTGTACACCCCAAGCCAGCCGTGTGCGAGTGATTGTGGTGGTTCACAGCAGCTTCAAGAGCACATTTCCAACCGCCTGGATTTCTCGGGTAGAGCGCGATGAACTGTTTGACGTCCCGTATCGCTCTCTCGGCGAGTCCATTTGCTTCTGGATGGTATGGTGCAGCGAAACGAAGCTCTGTGTTCCTCTCGTCAGCCCAACGTTTCAAGCGATCACTTCTAAAAACTGGACCATTGTCAGTGATTATTACTTTGGCGTGTTTGAACATATCTCGATTAAGAAGTAAGATAACGCTCTTGGAATCTTCTTTTCCGGGATTGCATGCCACCATGCGTGTGCACTCATCAATGGCCAGTAGAAAAGCTTGCGTAGTTTGTACTCCCTCCCCCTTTTTTCTGAGCTCCGCGAAGTCAAGGTGTATAGTCTCGAATGGCTTTTCTGAATGTTTTTGGATAATCATTGCGCTTCCACGGGGCCTGAACTTCGCTTTGCAGAGCTGTCATTGATGGCACGTCTTCACATATTCCGAAAAATCTTGTTTCATCGTCTTCCAGTAAAATCTTTGTTTATTCTTCCAGTAGGTCCTCCAAAAACCGTCATGGCCACCGGATTCCGGAGAATCATGATACAGGCTTAAGATTTTTCCTACACTCGTTGCAGGCACGTGTAGCCTACCATTTTTGAGAGTCATCTCTTCCGTGCCGTCCCACAACATAAGGGTGACATACTTGTTGTCATCTTCGTTCCTAATTAGCAGTCTTGACAAGGCGTCTGCATCTGGTAATTTTTCTCCTGGCCTGTGAGCGACATCGAAGGCAAACTGTTGTATTTCGCTCACTCACCTGGCCAACCTTCCTTTAGGTTGCGAGAGATTAAGAATGTATGTCAGTGCTTGGTTGTCGGTGAATAGGCTGAAGTGTTTGCCTTCCAGGTACGTCCTGAAATAACGAAAGGCCATTACAACTGCCAATGCTTCTTTTTCCGTCGTTGGGTAGTTCACTTCTGCCTTGGTGAATGTGTATGAATAATAGCCGATCACTTTGAGCTGTCGCTTCGGATGCTCACTCTCATCCCGCTGGTATGGTAGAGCGCCAGTACCATAATGGTAAGCGTCGGTGTTTAGCTCGAATGGCTTCGAGAAATCCGGTATTGTCAGCACGGGGTCAGATGATATAATTTTTACAAGCTGCTGATATTTCTCTTCGCATTCATTAGTCCACACGAATGGAGTATCTTTTTGTGTCAGCAACGTTAGACATTTGGTCTTTAGGGCGTAGTCTTTTATAAAAGCCCTAAGATGTCCAGCGAGACCCAGGCACACTCGAAGAGTGTGCCTGGGTCTCGCTGATTAGACGCCGGTAATCCTTTGTCATGATTAGACGCCGGTAATCCTTTGTCATGCCCAGAATAACCAGTGGCATGATTGATGATTCCCGCAGGTCGGGGTCGGCGCGTTGCAGAAGCAAACGTTTCTCGTAAAAGTAGTCGATAACCGATCCTTCTCGCTGCTTGTATGCAATGGCCTTTCCCCAGCATTCTATTACGAAGCTGAAATGAGGATGCAACGACCACCACGGCATCACCAACACGAGCATATAGTCATCGGACTAAGTTAGTAGACAACTTGGTCCGTTTGGTCGGCATTAGTTCTTCTCATGGTAATATCATGCCTACAATGCATGCCATGACATTCATGGGAATCATGTGATGGTTTCACATGCAAACCATGGTATTCATGTCGATGATTTTATTACATATGTCGCATGACATGTCATTATTGTCAAACATTCATGTCATGACACGTATATCCAGAATTTATACAGTAAATAAATGAGTGTCATATCATTCCATTCATTAGAGCATTTATTATATGACATTCATGTCATGACATAAATAACATGAGCTGCTAGCATCGAGGTCATTCTTTAACTTGGTATGTATAAGGATATATCTGACAAGAGACAGGTGCATCACATGGCAAGAATGACATGGAATGACATACTTCTGCATATCTTGTCATTATTGTCATGTCATGTTTTTCATGTCATGACACGCATGTCATTCATGTGATGACGTTTACGTAAGGTCATGCACGCATGTCATATCATTCATCTCCAGATATATGTCGAATTAAAGATACCACAACATCATCGTGTCACTCATACCATTTATGTCATGACAAGCATGTGATCTCATTGATGTCATGACATGACATTCGTTTGTATGTCTCATCATTCATGTCATGACACACATGACATGTCATGTCATCTTTAATTTGTAGATGTCACTATGACGTGGCAAGTTTTCGCGGTTTTGTGACGTCGCCTTACAGTCAAGCGAAGTCGGCGCAGCCCGAAAACCTTTTACTTATAGCGGAGGGCTGATGGCAAAAAGAGACATGTTATTGGAAATTATTATTTTACTTTTTTTAGGTTTATTCATGTGTAATCAGTGCGTACACGTTATATCAGATGAGGAGTTCTGGCGGTTTTCCTGACACCACCGCTAGACAAGCGAAGTGCGGTTGGCGCGAAAAATGTGTTACCAGTCGCGGAGGGCTGATTACTGAATTGAACAGAAAAGTTTGTAATAGCTTTCCCCTGCCTATGTGCGAGTATATGCTAGGCCTTCATCCTTCGATATCGAGAACCAATCTCTAGATTAGGTCCGACATTACGACCGAACTTTGCGGACGAGGGCCGATTAGGCACCGCGAAAGATACAACACCCTTCACTTCTCGCGAAGGCGGCGAATGGGTTTGAAAAGTCTTCCTGTTCGGCCTGAAAAGGGCAGGCGTAGGTATGTCAGGTGCTTCCATGTCAGGCTGACACAATTTTTGATGCGTCCTGAAATCTACTGGATACGCCGACAAAATGCCACAAATTCCACAGTAAAAATACAACATATCATACATTAAAGAAATGACACAATGACAGGCGGAAGACAGCAGAGTAGAGAACATTGTTTAACTGCGCGAACAAACGTACCACAGAGACAACATGGAACAAGGACGGAAGCAGTCCTTGCGCCCATCCTTTTTTCATGCTGTCTCTGTGGTCCGTTTGTTCACGTAGTTAAACAATGTTCGCTAATATGTACCAACTTGTCCAACAACGAGTCCTTCTAGACAGCAGAGTAGGCGCATTTCATAGTACTATCTAAGGTTGTATAGCGAGGTCCATAAACCAAGGTGAAATTTTCTAAACGCCACTTTCTGTGAAATGAAGTATTCGTGAGCACACGCATTCGTGAACAGAGATCAGAGGAGGGAGGAGGAGGAGAGAAAGAGAAGGCAGGGATGTTAACCAGAAATGCGTCTGGTTGGCTACTCTACTCTGGGGGACGGGAAAGAGGGAATAAAGAGGAGAGAAGTAACCAATAAGCCAATGGGGCGATTTTCTGTTGTCTCGAGTGCCTCCGGGATGCAGAGGCAAACCCGTAAAGCCTTTCGAGTAATTTATTTATTGAACCTTTGGTTTCATTGCTTCCTTCTAACAGTTTTTTTATATCGAAAGTGCTTGGTAAGAAGTTGGCATGTTGTTCTTTTTCGGTTCTGCAACAACAAAATAACGCCAGAACCCAATGCATGATCACTGTCGATGAAAATGCGATTAGGTTCAAGCATGTTTGCGACACACTGTATTACTGAAGCCATGTTTACGTAAAATCTGCAGCCGTCATTCTGTGGTTCCCGCTGCATCGTGTACATGCATGACGGCAGTGCGATGATGATCTTTAAGTCAGGACCATGGTAAAACGATGGTAAAACTACGATGTGAGGGTTATGACGTGACTATACGACGGCATGACGAGAGTCGAATGACGAAGCTAGACTGATGACGATGGAACGTTCTCATCGGGCTCTCGATTACGGCATAAACGAATGCATGCCGACTGTATGACGACAGTTGCCTGAGGATGATGGCATGATGAGAGTCGGACGACAAAGCGAAAATGACAGTAACGCAGCCACTGCAACAGCATCCCGACCATAAGAGCATACCTAGTGGCTGAAGTTATTAGACAACTTGGGCCACTGGGTTGACGTATAGACGACGTAACGATGGCAGCATGACGAGAGTCAGACGGTGAAGCTGCAATGACGACAATGGAACAACCACGACAACATCACGACGCTGAGTGGTTCATGCTAGTAGACAACTTGGACCAATGGGTCTGCATAGAAGGGTAGATAGATAGATAGATAGATAGGATGGATGGATAGATAGATTCAAAACGCCCAAAGAAGGCAAAAATTGATAATCGCATTATTCGTAAACTCTGGACATAACAAAAAACACGGCATATCCACGAAGTGAAGGATGATGAGTGGGTGAAGCACCGGGGGATCATTCGGGTAACCGGGAATCCCCCGTATATATATATATATATATATACTGTACATGTGCACAGTATATACAGCGCTTATATAGCCCTTATGCACCACAGCGCCCCTAGCGGACTCCATGCAAACCAGGGCTACGGACAACGGATTACGACGAGGGCCAAAGCTCGGCCCTAAGGTGCTTCGCCCCTACAACATATCAAACCAGGCCGCGACAACCCTCAATAAATCCAACATGGCCGGGATCGTTTACCTGGCCACTTTCGTGCACACCACACTATTCTCATGCAGCTCACATGTACAGCTCACAAAAACACTGCAAAGCGAGAGCTACATTGACCGCATTCTCGCCGTTTCGCTGTGGTCGGTGGCCGCAATGCGAGCCGAGCCGTTGTCTAGGATCCGCCGCAGCTGGCAGCACCGCTCCTTGCGCCATCTGGCATGACATCAGAGGAGGAGCCGGTGACACCGTGAGCTGAGCCGTTGCCTAGCAACCGCCGGCGTTGCATCGACGTTGCCGACGTTGCATCGCCGGAGGAGCCAGCGTTGCATCGTATATATAGAAGTGGCGGCTCGGCGGGATTCGTCGGAAGATATGGAAAGCGAGTCGGAGAGACTGAAAGAAGCCAGGCTTCGTCGTGGGATTGAATCCAAGAGGAGGCAGCGTGCCGAGGAGACGGAGGAAGAACGAGCCGCACGCCTCGAGAAGCGTCGTAAGTACGAAGCGGCCAGGCGAGTGCATTTAGATGGTTCATCGCCTAGTTCGGCATCTCGTGCCGGGGCCGCGGATCAACGACGCAATGAAACACCAAGCTAAGCAATAACATTAACCGTGCATCTCGCTACGCACACCCAGGCATAACTGAGTTAAGCCACAGCCATTTTTTTTGGACTATGCCTGCTATGCACCGCATTACCCTGCACTCGGAGACGCTAGCGGCGCTTCTGGGAGTTTTTACCACAGATTCATTGGCGTGCTGATAAATCGTCAATAATGCAACATATCTGTTGCTCGTAATACAATCTTTATTTATACCTACAGAAATGCGCAGCCCTATATATACTACTGTCACGGCTGAAAAGTCAGTATACTTACCTGCGGTTCAAAGGAACACTGAATCTTGTGACGTCATCTTGTGAGCGACGTCATCTTGTGAGCTGTCGCACCAATTTTCGCAGCAGTACAGATGACGAATAAGCTCCGTCCGGGCACATAAATGGCTGTGCGAGCTTTGGCGATCCTGTAGCACCGAAACCGTCAAGGAAGGAGAGCAACATTAAAGCGAATCGTCTGCGTTGCCACTCACGTTGGTTGCTGCGGTCTGTTCTGTCGCTTCCAATACCAAAGCCCACCGCTGCGTTACCACTTCGCTTCGTTGAAAATGCCGCCAGCGCCACTGGCCCCGCCGCTTCCAACCCAAAATCAAACTGCATGTCAGGCTTACGCTGGCACTGCCTAATTTATATATAATATACGGACTCGAGCAAGTGGGTACATTGGTTATATCTTGCCAAATAAATAAGCTCATAGATCCGCCGTCTTGGAGCATGGCCGCAAGAGTCGACTTTTGTCACTATCTTTTGCAGCGGATTCCAATGTCACATTCGGAGGACTTCCGGAGCAGCATTGTCTGCTCTTTTCGGGGCAACAGTGTTCCAATGGAAGGTCGCGACCACCGAAAGAGTGTTCCAATGTCAGATTGAGAGCACTCGTGGAGGCGAGATCACCCGCGGAGCAGCCGCAGCTGCTCTGCCAAAATCAGTTTCCTGTTTCTACCCAGTATGCCATTATTCACGCCGGCATGCCGGTATCGACGGACGCAATCGACGCCGCTATATCGCGTCGCACGCTTTTGCTCTTCCTGCCTGAGAGCGACAGCTTCGTGGGGGGCCGTCTCGTAAAAAAGGGCTGCTCCGCTTCGTGCCGCTTGCACAACACCCAAGTGGACGCACAATGAAATGCACAGGGGGATGCCATGTGCGTTTGATGAGGCTTCTAGTGCGTCGTAGTTTCAATTGTTCCTATAAATGCTATCTTCGAGAGCGTCTCCTTTTCTTCATAGGCGCCGACAGCCGCATGCGCAGAGCCGCAATGCAAAAGTTAACAATTTTTAAAAGCTTGTTATTTTAAAGCGATAGTTTCAAGGGCCCCGTTACGCAATGAGCAGGGCGCCAACGATGTTGAGCGTCAGCGAAAACTCGCTAGCAATCCCAGCGCGGCGCGCGCTGCGTTTCTACCCTTCACAGAGCGGTGGCACGTGCCCCGTGCTTTCTACCCACGGCATTAGTGGCAGCGGCGGTGCCTGCCGGCCGGGTGGAGACAAGAAAAAATCACACCATCTTCCCGTAGGGGAACCCTGAGTAGTATGCGAAGCAGCCATGGGGTCGACTCAAGGTAGTTTTGTCAGCTGTATAAACTTGGACATGCAGCAGCACCAACAACGCGCAGAACTGTTCTCGACGCCTTTGGCGTTTTTCCCGCGTTCGCACCGAACGCGCGCGGCATTGGTGACTGCTGCCAGTGCTTCTGGGGCGCCTACCGTCGCGCCTCTAACCTAAGCTGCTGCGCATTATTGCGCGCGGAGCCGCAGGTGTTGCCATTCTTTGCGCAATCCCGAGAGGAGAGGAGCGTCGAAGAGGAGAGGAGGAATGCCGAGAGGAGAGGAGATAAGACAAGGAGAGGAGAGGAGGGGGAGGAGGATGCGCATGCGCAGTAGGATTGTGGACAACGCACGGCGGAGAGAAGGAGGGAGTGACATAGCCCCGACCATAAGATGCTTCGCATCTAAAAAAAACACCGCATATCCACGGGGTGAATGATGATGAGTGGGCGAAGCTCCGGAGGGAATCATCGGTAAACCGTGAATCTTCCGTGTAATTCGCCCAGTCTCGCCGCACTAAATCGAACGATTGACTTCCACCAATGACACGCGCCATATGTGACGTCATTCCTATTTTATAACAGCGCCCTTCATTATAATTGCACCATCTCCCGCTTAAGGGGACGCTAGCACAAACGCGTTAGAAACGTGCAGTACTCTAAGGGGAAGAGGCCACAGCGTCTTACGCAGCCGTTTACACATACCGGAACGTGCACCGCGTTTGCCGACGCCATCAGCGTTTATGAATACGGGGGTAAGGCGGAGAGGCCACAGCGTCTTACACCAGTTTCTTGCACGGGCCGTAACGCGCTAGCACAAGCGCGTTAGAAACGCGCAGTCTTTCGTAAATGTTGGGTATTTATTGCCATCGTGGTGCGTCTATCCATGTGCGCTTCATGGCGTAGTGGTTAGCGCCACGCGCTCAGAAGCGAGGGGTACCTGGGTCGATTCCGCTACGGCCACAACTCTCGGAATTTTTTTTTCTCATAAAAGTAGACGTGGCTACCTACTACGACGACTACTACTACTACAGAGGAGGCACAGACCCACACCCTAAGGAGCTTCGCCCCTAAAAAAATACGATCCCGAACGCTCGCCTTGGTTAATACCTTTCGCCGCCAGCGTTTCCAGGCAAACATTATGGCTACATAAGCTGCTGTTGCCGGGAAGCGTGAGAAGCAGTCAGGGGATCTTGGAACGCTGTCGCGTTATACTCTTAAAGTCGAAGCTTAAACGTCGCTAAATTTTTTGTTTGTGCTTTATTGTTTCTAAGTTCCTTCCACTTTTTTTGTACGTATGCTTCCACCTTGCCTTTTAGCAGATATATCATTTATTGTGGCTTGTCTCTATACGTCGCCGTTGTGCGGTGCGCGCAGTTCAGAAACGATGTACCACGAAGAAGGCCGAGGCGGGTGGAGACAACCATAGTATTTCTCACTATATTACCTAGAGAGAAATCTGGCGCTGCTGCGCTGTGGTATGCACGTGAATGCCGGTATATTGTGACGTCGGAATGGCAGCGTTCTCGGAGAGCCAGGAAGCCTTGAACACGCTTCTGGCTAGCACCGTTCCGTCTGTCACAATGGTTCATTTCCTGCTGAAACAGCACGTAAAAAGCTCCTTTACCCTTATTATTACGCAACAACATGTTTCGTTTAATTTTGGGGACTTATTATTGGATACACAATTATATAAAACGTAAAAGGTACCAGCTGGCCGTTATCGCTGGAGGGCAGACGAGAAGGTTCTCACTCGCTTTGGAATAACTTGTCGTCTGCTCTTGCTTTTCTTCGCTTAATTCTGCATTGTAGGTGAGTAAACTTTATTGAGAGATCTAATATGGATGAATGCAAGCCTTTTATGTTGATTTTATTTTAAGAAAGCGTTATTTGTGTACCCATATATCCACTCTTTAGACGAAGCCTTGCACAACACCAGCCAACAATAAAGCCTCGCAGACACATATCCCGTCATTCCCATG
Source organism: Dermacentor silvarum (assembly GCF_013339745.2). Taxonomy (NCBI): domain Eukaryota; kingdom Metazoa; phylum Arthropoda; class Arachnida; order Ixodida; family Ixodidae; genus Dermacentor; species Dermacentor silvarum. Next base: position 92,704,471 of record NC_051157.2, read on the forward strand.
ACGGCACAGCGCCCTTTAAGGAACTCGCATAGACGGTGGTGCCAGATTACCCTCTAGGTGTTATAGTGACAAACTCTATGGAGACAGAAGACGATAATTCCCTCCGGCACGCAAGGGACGCGGGGTGGCTGCATGTCCGGTTCCATGGTGTGCACGAGCGCCCCCTTGCCATACCGCTTGCTGTATCTGCAGGGATTGTGTTCCAATTGTGGATTTGGAGGCGTCGCTCTACGGCGTAGTGGCGTGCTCGCTCGCGGAGTTGGCCGCCTACTCCAACTCTGCCATTGGAATTCGACATTGGTTCATTTTCAGACGCAAGGAGCCTTTACTCTATTCATCTGGCTAAACAAGACACAATACGTAGCACAACAATTTTTGCGTCTGCCGAATGCCAGCGGAGGATGGAGCTTGCCGTGTATATTTACATTTGGTAGGCTGTTGTGCACTAAGAGTACATGTGAGCTACTTGATGATGTTGAGTACCCAGGTAGGCCACTTCTCCTTTATTGGCTGGGTCATTACCGTCGAACGCTTATGCCGCAAAGCTCAGGCAACTTGCTTCCGACAGTGGTAACGCCAGCACCGCAGTATGCGGTGGCTGCGCCCTTAAAGAGCCAGCTTGTGCAAGTAACGAATACAAAGTTGCGTACGACACGAGTTTCAAGGCTTTGTGAAATGTTGTGTGAGACGGCTGTGCCTCCAGGGACAGCTACTACAAAAAAAAAAAATGGACAGCCGTTTCTTCACATGATTTACCTTCTAAAGTGAAGGATATTCATTGGCAATATCAGTGGGACATTCTACCTACAAGAGACAGGCTTGAACGCTGGGATATGGTAGCGAATGATAAATGCATACATTGCTCACAGAGACCAACACGCATGTAGTAAAGGAATGCGTTATAGCGCGCACCTTCTGGAATCTGGTTGGAAGATTATTCGGAATATCCATCGTGCGGGCACCACGGAGGCGAGATCAGTCTGCGAGTCCTGTCTACTACAGCGTTAGCTACCTTTTGTGGTGCTTCCGCAACATTGCACAACAATCCCGGCAGCCAAATAGAGCAATGTACCCCAGAGTGCGGAAACTACGGGTGATAATATGGGGTCATCTTGAAGAACAGGTCTTCAAGCTCGGTGAAGCCGAGTTTCTTCGCCGGTGGTCTACGCGGTACCTAACCGTGTCTCGAGGCAAAGTTTTGCTACAGACATAATAATGCCCAAATTTTGTTTGCCTGAGTAGAAACTGTATTTGTGTGTGCTTCGGGTGTCATTCATGAATCCGAAGCTGACATTTATGACTTTGCATGTACACTGTCGTAGTGTTTATGATGTGTGACAAAGTCAATGTCAAGCAGACGCAACTTACTATTTTGTTTGATCATCTGTTTTGTTTATATCAAGTACGATATATTCATGTGTGGTACGTTATATTGTACTCTACGTTCATACAACCGTTGTACGTGTGCCTACGAGTAAATAAATTTCCTTGACATTTGGGAATCATGGCAACAGAACGAAGTTAAACATTTTTCGCTTATGCCTGTGTGCTTCAGCTCTGATTTCTTGTCTTCTCTAAAAACCGCAGTACTCGGCCTGCCTAGAAACGCTAGTGTGATCCGTTTATTGGTCGAGTTTTCGAAATAAAGTGATCCAAAAGTGGTACTCGCCAGGAGTTTTGGTGTCGCCGCTTAGATGTTATACCATAACATTCACAGTAGATGTGTTCATGAGGTTAAAGTAAATCTTTATTCTTGAATTCTAACAGTGCTCATTGCTGAAATTAATGACGGTCAAACGATACCTGCCTACATGACTTTCGGATTGACTTGCATTCTGGCCCTAGACAAGAGCGGGCACGTGTATTGTGCTCGTGTATCTTCTCGATACCTTTTCCCGCGGATCCCCAAAACGCCGCACTTATAGAAGCCGCCTTGCGGTAGCAGGAATTTGGCCGAATTTCAATTCGGCTTGCGTTAATCATTTTGTTAGTATACCCACGACCCGTGTTTCCGGCATAGAGACCGCGACTGGGCCTAACTCGACTAGATGTTACGCATAGTGATTAGTAAGGAGCCATAGTGCATGCTGACGTCGCTCAAGTCAACGATGACTTGAACTGCCGTACGGAATATAGTAACGAGTAAGAAGATCCATTGGAATATGACAGTGCGACAGACGTAACACAGAGAAACGAAAACCACACCACGATCGCTTACTTCCAACATTAACTTTAAAGCCAAATCCATGCAGTAATCGTACTTCTCCGAGCCTTCGCAGAAAGGACCGGCATGAATAAGATAAGCAGAACAACACGTTTTTGAGTTCTGTAGTTCTTTAGAATGCAAATCAATCGAAGGCTGCGCGCCCCATGCTTCCGACTGTTTGCCCATCCGAGCTGCTTCAACAATTTCCGGTTGCGTCTGCCGCCTGTGGATCTACCATATATAGTAGTGTTGACAAACATGAGGACACATCTCTAATCACGACAGTGGGACCACCGCAGCAGGGACTGCTTTCATGCACCATCACCTCATGTAGCCCCTCGTTATTCTGGATGGCACTATGTTCTGGTATCCATCGTTTCATCCGAGCGATTAAAAGAGCCAGTGATAACTATCACTAATATCGCGCCATTACTATGGCATTTTATAAAGCTGAAAAATGAAGCGCCAAGGTAATACAGTGGAATTTCCGGAATCTTTCGGTGACTGATAATCATCAGCAATGATTACTGCTCGAATATTTTCTTCCGGTAAAAGTACACAAGAGGGGTAGTGGTGCTTCGTGATTGGAATATAGCGAAAAAATTCCGCCTCCATTCCACCCTGTGAAAGTGGATGTACATCGAAGCTGTTGCGATCGTTACACAAGCGCTACCACCATAAGGCGTCGCATCGTCGAGATGAATGTAGCGTCCACGACCTCGTTCGCACCGTTTTCGTTGGTGCTTCGATCGACGCCGCAGTGCACGTTCGCGGCGTCCATACGCTTGCGTGTAACCCGCGTTCACGAAGTGAACATTACTCTAATTTTTATTGCGATAAGCAATTATATGGACACTCAAAGCGGATTTCTGTCATCGGCGTTGTCTTCGCCGTCGCCATGGGAGTGAGGTTCCGTATGACGTCAATGGCGATGAAATCTTGACCGCGCGCCGTATGCTGTATGTGCTAGTGAAAGCGCGCGTTCACTAGGCTGGGACAGTAAAGATTGTAATGCTTCGAAGTGATTGCTGCCAAACTTAGTCGGCGTCTACGGGCGATGGCGTTCCTGATAAGCGACAACCATCGGCACATAGTGGTGCGGCGGCTGCTCAAAAACACACCATAGCAAACATTCGCAAGATGACGAGGAGCAAACATTCGGAGACATATCAGCACGTTCTAATGAAGTGCCTAGGTATTCACTCAAGTGGGTGAATACCCACTTGGGTGGGTATTCATCCACTCAGCCCACTTGCTTATCTCGACTGCTAGCACGTTAATGCCCACCCACTTTAGTGGGTGGGCCTAACGTGCTAGCAGTCGAGATAAGCAAGAGACGTTAAGTGTATTAGTCGAAAAAAAGCTAGAAAGAAATTGATAGGACAGGTTGCGTTACATACACCATACAAGGTTGATATAGGGATGATAATGATGTTTATTTTTGTATCATTACAGTGCAATGACATGAAGGGGCTTGCGAAAAAACTGTCATTTCGACAGGTTGACAAAACCGCAGGCACCCGCACTGGCGTTCACAGGAGTGACAGAAACACAATAGCCTAAACCTTTTCAGCTATTATACGAAAATTGCGCAAATTACGCAAATCACAGAAAGAATGTTGAGTGCAAAAACAAGAAATACAAACTTATAACACCTTACAGGAATGCTCTTGCTCTGACGCAGAGCAAGAGCGAAAACACAGCAAACATACCGTTGTTGGCCAAAAAAGAAACAAAGCACCAGACCAAAAACAATTTTCGCTCACAAAAAAAAGAAAATTCAAAGAAGGTCGTCTAGTTTAAGTTGAAATAACTACGAATAGCATTAAGGGTAGTGTTCTCCAGTTGAATCGCTTGGCTATTTAATCTATTTAGTAATCTTGGTAGGTAATTTCAAAGCGTCTGTAGTACACATGTTGTTGGTACTTTCCAGCATTCCTCTTTGCGTGTTGCATATATAGTAGTATTGTTTTGTAACATGCCAGGTTGCTTAGAAAAAAACGATGCAGTTTTTAACTCTCGTATATATGACCTACAGAGTCGAGGTTTTAAGGACGAAAATAAGGATTAGGAAGACATTAGCAAAATGCTAGGCTGATAAATATCTATAGAAGGCCTGATTAGCTCAGGCAAGCTAGGTGACTCTGGTGCCACCATGTTTTGACGTGCCTGCTGCAGTCACGGACACCGCGCGCGTTCGGCGCGAACGCGGGGACACGGGGAAACGAGGGTGGCGTTGGCAGCAGCTCTGCCCATTGCCTCGTTGGTGCTGCTACAATTTCTTTCTCTCTCTCTTGCTCTCATTTTCGCTTTCCCTCTCCCGAGCATTGCATGCGCCGCGCGCATGCTCTCCTTTCCTCTCCTTAACGTCCCATGTCAAGGCAACATGTGCACGGCACGGAGAGGAGGCGAAGCACACGCCGCTCCGGAGGTGGTTGCTAGGCAATCACCCCCGGCGCAGTTTATTGTTCGCACTACGCGGCCTAACCAAGAGTTAAAACAGCTTCTCTGTTAAAAAAAATGTTGCCGCAGTTTCACCCGAAAGGTGAAGCATCAATTGCGATAGCAAACTTGAAGAGAGCTATACGGAGTAATGATAGCAGCTTTATCAGCTGTATAAACTTGGACATGCACCAGCACCGGCAACACGCAGAACTGTTGTCGATGCCTTCGGCGTTTTGCCCGCGTTCGCTCAAAATGCGTGCGGCGTTGGTGACTGTTGCCGGAGCCTCTGATATAAATAGGCACTTGGTGCCGCAGCTAAACGTCGCCTCCCTTCCCTCCCCCTCCCCCCCACGGCCTTTCGTGCGTCGGAAGAAGGCCCGTTTGCTCTACATATATGGTGATTGTAGAGGAGGAAAGAGACGCCTACTATTGCAGCCCTTAAGGGAGCACAGAGCAGAACGCGCGTTTGTTCTCCGCCGTGCGTTCACTCCCCGTGAAAGCGCACGTCCCTCGCGCCCTTTCACTCCCACATACAGCGTTGGGCGCGCGGCGACGATTTCATCTCCATTGACGTCATACGGAACCTCACGGCGACGGCGACGCCGACGGCAGAAATCTGCTTTTGAGTGTCCATATAATTGCTATCGCAATAAAAAATTGGCTGTGGCTTAACTCAGTTATGCCTGCGTGTGCGTAGCGAGAGGTACAGCTAATTTTATTGTTTAGCTTGGTTCTCTACGGTTACATCTTTATCGTTTAGCTTCGTACGTCTGAGGCTTTAGGTTTGGTTGTTACCTCTCATTAAGTTATGGTTACATTAAAGACTCGACGTTTTTAAAGTGTAACGCATTTATTTTGAAAGCCTTCATCTTGTTGCTTCTCAATTGCCACAAAGACGGAAGGATGGTCGGTGAGGCGGGAGGATAAGGGGTTGTCGTCCAGTGACTTGAACACGCTTCAGGTGCTATCCTCATCTGAATCCACTCGCCTGGCCGCTTCGTACTCGCGACGCTTCTCGAGGCGTGCGGCTCATTCTTCGTCCGTCTCCTCGGCTCGCTGCCTCCTCTTGGTTTCGTTCCGACGACGAAGCCTGGCATCTTTCAGTCTCTCCGACTCACTTTTCATATCTGGCGACGAATCCCACCGAGCCACCCCTTGTATATATACGATGCAGCGCCGCCGGCTCCTCCTCTGTTGTAACGCGGTTTCACCGCTCCTCCTATGACGTCGTGGAAGATGCAAGTGGCGAACGCTTTGAACACAACTGCGGCTCAATGGCTCAACCAGGGACAACAAAGAAAGAAATAAAGAGAGAGAGAACTAGAGAGAGAGGCAGAAAGAAAAAGATAAAGTAAGAAAGGAAGAAAGAGAAAGAAGAGAGAGAGAAAGAGAGAGAAATAAGGAGAGATAAATGAAATATAGAGAGACACAGAGACAGACAGAGAGAGAGAGAAATAAAGCCAAAGAGAGAGAGAGAAAGAAAGTCAACTCAATTGGTCAGAGAAACAAAGAGAAAGAGAGAAGGAAGGAAAGAAATATAGACAGAGAGAGAAGGAAAGATAGATAGAGAGACAGAAAGATAAAGCAGGAGAGACCGACAGAAAGTCACCGCGAAGGTCAGAGAAAGAACGAAAGAAAGAAAGAAAGAGAAAGAGACCGAGAATGTAAGAAAGAGGGAAAATGGACAGAAAGAGAGTGGTAGAGAAAGAGAGAGAGAAATAAATAAATAGAGAGAAAGAAAGAGAGAGAGAGAAAGAGAGAGAAAGTTAGAGAGAGAGAGAGAGAAAATCACCACGAAGGTCAGATACACACACGACAAGCTTCGCTTACCCCTATTTTCTCGACAGGGGTAGGGCTGGTGATTTTTTTTCTTATACGTGTGACAAGGTAGAATTGTGGCGATTTGGGCCTGTTGGTTGTACATTGAAATCGCTTTGCAGCGCAACAGAAACACGGACAGAAAAGAAAACATGGGAAGACCGACGAGCGCAAACTACCAACAAAGGTTTATTGACCACCACACGTGTTTATACTGCGTTCATCACCGATGATGACAATGTGACAAGGGTAGTTCAAGGGCGCGTTACAGGTCCCGGAACCCACCACCCGGAGTCAGCAGGGGTATGTATCATTGAGCTTGGACCCTTTCTGCACAATCACTAGGATCGGCCCACATTTCTGCGCACATCGGACGGACGGATTTTGTTTTTGCCTAGTCATATAGAGCTTCGCTGTAAAAGGCAACTTGTTTTAAACGTTGTTAATCCACAATATAAAATTTTCATAATAGGAAGTTCATTTTTAACAATTTTGAGTGTGGTTTACTGGTTTTCTGCTCATTAAGGCTCAGCCTTTGTTAGTTAGTTAAATTGGGCTTATTGGCGCAAAAACGACTTAGGCTTTGCTGCACAAGACACAGGGTGTTTAAAAGTCAGTGGTAGAAAAGAGTAAAATCTGCATTATTTAAAGTCTGTTCAGAAAGCGTACTTCATCTAAAAAATTCACGATATTTGTAAGAGGGACAAGGGGATCGTCTCACAAAATGAGATCGAGTGGGGTGTAGTGGTACCTGCAAATTGTATAGATGGTGGCTTGTGAATACTAGTTGCGAGTATACGTGAGTACAGCTTAGCCCACTGACGTAGACCGTTTTTGTAAAACAAGAGAGGTTCGGTCACGTGTGGTATTTTCAGCTGCCTGTTTTTCAACTCGTTAAGATATTGTCACGACGTCGATGATGTCGGTGCCTTGGTGAGGTCGCTTCGGTGAGGCCGCTCGGCTTGGACAAGACGACCGACTGTTGCGGCCTGGCGGGTGCTAGGGGCGCGGCTGAACTGGTGGCCTCTACCAGCGGCCACGCCTCTGCTGTCGGCATGCTTGGACGGCCAACGGCAATTCCGTTGCACAGTTATGTCTTGCGCCGAATTCCGCGCCTCCACCAAATTGTCACAGATACAGACATAGAGTTAATTGATAATGCATTTGCTATTTTCGTGGTTTCATGGCACAACCTGTTTGTGGATATCTAGCCTAAACCCGGCGCCATTTTCTTTTATGTTTTCGTGGTGGCCCTAAAACTTCTTGCTATGATTGCCTTCGCTGTCGCTCTGGTCGTAGTCCCCTAACATTATAGTGAAAAATAAAGGGTGGAATTCCTGGTATCTTCTTCAATTGTTTGGCATGGCAAGCCTTATACAAATTGCAGAATAATTAGAATTTTTGGGTGCTTGTACATAACATCATAGGCAATGCCTTTTTATGATTCCATTTACATAAGCGTTTTGAACAGACTAGTAAGCTCAGAATCGAGAAAATGTTTGAAAATTTCACGCGTTCTCGATGAGAATCTCTTATAAATTATCAAAAAACATTGAAACAGCTGTGTTCTTAAGTTGATCAAGAGTATTGCATGATTCGACGATGTCCTTAACAGAAAGGTATAGTGTTCTACTTACAATAGTTTTCAATCAAGCGGGCTATAGCAAGGGTTGAACGGTCTTGCAAAAGACAACAACAATTCCATGGATCGGGTTAATCGCGAAAGGAGAACTTTGCCAGGGCCGCGAGAATGTACGGTTACTACTCTATTGCTATTCCTTTTCGTGTTTCTTCAATGACCCGAGCAGCGCTCCTCCCAGGTTACTTGCGGGATCACAGCATATGCTATCACCGGCTGAAGGGGATACACTCATCAATTCATTTCAATTGAAGGAAATGAATGATAATGTTAGAAGGGTCCAGGTCCGGATAAGCCGCAATAAGAATGCCTCCTTAACATCTGCTATTCTCTCTGTCATGCCTAACAATATTTATTTGCATGATACACGAAAGTACATGAAGCTACTGTTCGGCTGTACCTAATCCCGCACCAAAATGTCACGCTGTCGGTGAGAATAAACTTTGCACTGGTGTTATGTTCTTACGTAGCACGAAGTAGGTTTGTGTGTTTAGTAAAGGAAAACAAGGAATGAATAGGAAATATAGAAAAATAACAGCGTTTTGAGTAAGCAGCTTGCTTGGGCATAAAAGACTTCTAAACTTCTACCGGCAAACTTCTACCGGCTCACCTCATAAGCAATAACGACGGAGTAAGGAAGCACAGGAAAACAGAATGAGTGAAATGCCATGGCCGATCGTTTCCGCGTTTTTTAATGTGTCGTTTTCGTTTCTTTTGAGAACTTTCTCATGCGTACGTGTCCGTTCCCTTCCAGTATGGCATTTGGCATTTCCTTCCGCAAATTAAGCTCCGTCACGAGCGAACAGCCACCGCCAGTAACGGTGAAAGTAATTCGGCCCAGCCCACATAACTCGCGAAACGTGCGTTGAGAACGACGTTCCCAAAAACGCGCCCCTCGAAGTCCAGTTTATGTTCTGTACATGCGCGCACTCTACTTTTTTAGTGTTTTCAAGCTGCACATTACGACCGAACAAAATTACATGTGAAGCTATTCTTTATTTTTACGCTTATCTTTATGAACTGCACAGATTTACGACCATCCTAGAGAGGACCTAACGAGTTGTTTCCGGACGGTTTGTAAACTGCAATTTACTGAATTTACGCGCACCACTGTACGTGGAGGTTTCCTTCGATTCAGGTTCAAGAGCCGTAGCACCAACCAAAATAACACGTATTTTTTTATTGTTGTTGCGACGTCGCTTACAATTTGCACAAGGTCACTCAAAAGTTGCAGATGCAGACTCAGAAGCCAGACAAGCAAGGAGTGGTAAAGAGTACGCGCGCGATTGCAAATGTAGCCTGTGGTCTGATGTTCATACAATGGAAGACGAGAAGGGAATGAGTATATTGTGTCAACTAGAATATAAACCCAGCATGACATACATGGTCCAGCTCGCTCATTGCAGTGTCATTGCGATATCAACCCTTAAGAAATGTGGTTGATATCGCGCACGTTGATGCCGAATAATATCGCGCGGGTGTGGTTCAGAACACGAAGATTACCGCTTTTAGTTTCTTGTTTTTGGCATATGAAGTGAAGTATTACAACACAGCTGCCGGAGTGCGTATTTCTAAGGAGCATTTTAAAGACCAAGTGTTGAGTCCCCACAATATGACACGAAAACAGTCAAATCACTGAGCAGCTGCAAGTAATGGAGTACCGGTGAAATCATGGGCTTTCTGCTGCTGTTTACATAGCCTTGTTACTGCATGGTATTCAACTTTTACTTGGGAGTATGTATAATAAATATGAATCAGAATCATATCTCTACTTTCACCGTATGCGCAAAATGGTCCTAGTATATACATTACACAAAATACTTACAAACATTTTGTAGCAGAGCTATTCATGTGCGAAACATCTTTGAGTTTTATGCCTCGTACCAAAAGTTGTGTTACCGAATCGAGAGGGGAAAAATGTGACATACAATTGAGTTTTTTTGAATAAAATGCATTTTTCATATAGGTCCTGCGTTACGTCATCACAACTTGTCCTCTCGTTCTTGGTAGCATTGCAATTAGAGTGAAATTTAGAGCAGTCTCTAATATGGGTAGGGCTCCGTGTTGTCGGAGTTTATTTTTCTTGAAATTTGGAGGGTGTTTTTCGGAGTTTATTTTCTGTTGGAAATTCGGAGTTTATCGGACTTTATTTCTCATAAATCCCCAATTCTCCGAAAGTCGGAGGTAAATTATGCATTATTCTCAATACTCCAAAATCTTAGATGAAATGATATCTGAACAGGAAAACGTCAGAACACACGAAGCGTATTTTTGTTGTCTTGGAGGTTTGAACGCGCAAACACATATACACACAATTAAGCACAAATACTTGAATACAAAACACCTACGTTTCTACGTATTACAACCTTAAACCTTGTTGTAATAGACGCAATCATACTTTACGAGGTTGCTGATTGATGATTGTCCGCTTTGAAAATGCCCTTTCAACGTTTGCTCTAGAAGACTCAGCGCGCAGCGAGAAAGCACTGGCCACTGGACAGTGTGAAGTCTCCAAAGCGGCAAGGGGTTCAACAATGTTACGGATTAATTAGCTCTGATAGTTCGCAACATCACTCATATGTTGGCTCATGTAGTCAGTTCCAAGAAACACTAACATTAAAATCGGTCCATAGGTTTCGAACGGGCGGGGTAACTCATGCTTCAGATTTAGATTCACAATTTGAACACTATATATACTAAACGATTCACTCGTGTACTGGAGTGCGTCGAAAAGGTTCCTGTCAACTGTCTCTCTCCACTTTTCAGTGACAACAGCGTATCCTTGAAGGTCTGCGACAGTCGTTGAGAGCTCATACGTTTCTCGCTCCGTACGCGACAAGCCCTTTGTTAAATGTGCGATGAGTGTAGTCTACGAGATACTGTTGACGTGAGATAAAGTTAATAGGTTTGGCCGATGTATCAATGACTGTTTAGAACATGCCCTTGATATAGAACGGAATAGGGTCATATTGGCCGTTAAAATCGGAGTTTATCGGATAAATTCGAATTTGCACAAATTTTACCGGCGAATGTTTATCGGATTTTTTGCAGATTTATCCGAAAACACGGAGTCCTAAATATGGGTAGATGCTCATCAGCATCTTACTCGGCTGAAAACGCTTACAAGCATCGCAGTTCTTCATCGTGTGATATTATCGTAAGCATTCCAAATATAATTCTTAAGTCTCGGTTTAAACTTTGTAGGGCCAATAGACGAACTTTGACGAATAGATGTTTACTCTTTTTCCCGTATTTTCTCCTATGCTCTTTCTCTCATTTAAGAAGCTGGCGACTTTTCACAGTTAGGGGACCATCCGGACAGCTGCGTGTACTTTTTTGCAGCACTTGTTGTTGGGGATCAATTGAACGAACCGTCATGATACAAAGTATACTCGTACTTGTAGCTGTCTGACAATCGCCCCATATTAGTCTTCGTTTCTACCATTCTATCGAGGAATCCCTTAGCAGGAAACGAACCTAACAAATACGAATGTCCTGCTTAGGTGGCTGTACTATACACAAAGCTTGACACTGCGTTTCTTAACTCGGATATTTCTCTGAACAAATCTGAATCAACTCCACTCTTTTAGTGTAGTAGACTTTCCCTTATATACATATTTATTTATTTCTGATGATATTTTATTGGTTCGCTCAGTTTCTGTTTGTGGCATCATTTTTCTGCTGATACGGTCTCTGTGTGGGAGTCTCTTGTCACCTGAATTACGCGTTCTTTCGGCCGAACAGGAAACGCAAATCCAGAGAAAGATAAAAAAGAAAACTAGGAGATCAAAGTGCTGCACAAAAAATCGTCGTAAAACCATTTAAACGGTGTTCTCGCAACAAAGCTGGGTTTTGCAGCCAGCAATGAGTAGTTTATCACGATACGCATTGTGCCACTGTGAGCGTCCAACCACACGCATGCTGAGAAATACAAACGTCATAAAACATCAATCACGAAGAGAACACCTCTTGCACACGCTGGGCGCCCCCAGCGACAAAACAAGCAACGGCAGCTGAAAGAGCACGCAGTGTACATGACCAGAAATGAAGACAGATGAGTGGGCGGGCGCGGCAGAGAGGCATTAGAGTAACTCGGCAAGGGCCGCAGTCTTAGCTAAGATTTTTCGGACGGTGTGGAGCTTTGTACTCTTGTGTCCTGTGTACTCGTAACGTCCTCGTCTCTCACATACTACTGTTTTGCTTCTCAGTTATGAACGAACTCACCCAAGAAATGTTTTACTGGTGTAAACTACAGGGGCGGGTGCACTACCTGTAATTATTTCCTATTACGGAAATTTCAGCTTCGGAAGACACGTTTTGATATGACATTCTAGCTCTATGAAAAATTTTGGACGAAATAAAAGAAGCTAATCTTCCACCTCGAAAATGCCCGGCCCATAGAAACAATGATAGTTTTTCAAATAAATACATTTATCGGCTGACGGCCAAGTTTCCTGCAAGAGCATGACATAAGGTATTAGATGCAATAAATTTTTAGCAGCAAAACGCAGTGACCGGCAATTCTGCAGCACTTCCCGCTCTTGTTGCTGTTCTTGTTGCCTCAAACCATGGCTCGTACCCACGAGGGGGATTGGCCACACTGCATCAAATAAAACATACACCCAGCAACGTACAAAAGGGGTAAAGGCGAACAATCAAAGTGAAGATTTTGAGCAATACAAAACCTATTATGTCACTTTCAACGCTAACGAGAGCTTCTTTTGACCGTTACCTTCAACAGCTACTAATTTACCAAATAGAACTTACTCCTAACACAGATGTTGAGAGGGCCTGTACATAAACTAACTAAATAAAAAATTAAGAGTTTGCACGTGAAGCAAGGCCACTGTATGCCTTCCTCTTCATCGAAACCATGTGGTCTTTGGCATGTGCGTCAAATATTGATCACCAAAACGAACAAATAAAACATGAATGGGTACCTTTCTTGTTTTCGACAATTCTATTTCTCACTTTCAATGTTGCCCAGAAGCAATACAAAACCTATTATGCCACTTTCAACGCTAACGAAAGCTTCTTTTGACCATTACCTTCAACAGCTACTAATTTACCGAATAGAACTGGACATCTGCAACCAACTCGAATACGTTTTTCCAGGACCAACTAAGGCAATAGCCGCCCATAGGAGATGGATGTTTGCTCGAGAATCCTGTTTTCTGCGTTGCTCTTGTGGCAGAACTGGCTATGAATAAATATATTGCCACCTGTAGGTAGTGGGTCGAGGGCAAGAGTGGGTCGAGCCCAAGAGAAGAAAGAAGACCGCGCGCTCCTTCTCTGCTCGAGCCAGCCCCGACGGTCGCGTCTTCCAAGAGCCAGCTGCTCTACGTTTATTAAACCTTCAGGGCTACTTCTCGAGGCTCGTGACAAACTGGTGGAGGTGCGGGGTAAGCGTCTTCACGGATGTTGCAGACCCCTCCAAGGATCCGCGCTACGAATCCAGTGCCTGTCGACACTCCCGTGCATCGGGCCAGCCGCAGGATCAGGGGACTGTCTCCAGAAGTCGTCAACGCTACAGTTTCCACCACATCAACCGGTATGACCAGCGCTTCTCTTCAAACCGCCCCAACCGGTACGGGAAGCACGATGTCGAACCGTTACACACTTGAGAGCCCACGGATCCCGAAGACGTTTCATGGCACAGTGTTCGAAGACGTCGAAGACTGGATGGTCGAATACGAGCGCGTGGCCTCCGTGAACGAATGGAACGACACGGAGAAACTCCGACACGTCTACTTCTACCTGGAGGATGGCGCGCGTACGTGGTTTCAGAACCGCGAGGAATAACTGACGTCGTGGCGCGAGTTTTGTCGCCAGCTTTTGGAGACATACACCAGTCCTGATCGCCACGAACGAGCGGAACGTGCGATTCAGGCCCGCGTCCAGTTGCCAAACGAAACTGTGACCACTTACGTCGAAGACATGACGCGCCTCTTCCGACGGGCCGATCCAAGAATGACGGAGGAGAAGAAGTTACGTCATCTGATGCGCGGGGTCAAGGAGCAACTCTTCGCTGGCCTCGTACGGAGCCCTCCGCAGACGGTCGCGGAGTTCTTGTCTGAGGCCGTGACTATGGAAAAGATGCTTCTGCATCGCTCGAACATGTATGAGCGGCAAGTGAACAGCATGTCTGCTGCTGACATTTTCACGGCCATAGGAAGCAACGGTGACTGTCTGCGAGAACTCATCCGCTCTGTCGTGCGTGAAGAGTTGCAAAAGGCCGCCGTAACACCGCACCCTACGGTAAGCTCCATAGCGAGCATTATCAAGGATGAAGTGCACCAGGCGCTCCGTGACACCTTGCCTCCTGCTAACGCTGCGGCAGTACCTGTTGAATATCCGCGTGCGACCTACGCGGAAGCCCTGAAGCGCCCTTCTCCCTCTCCGCCGCGGTTCGTTCGTGCTCCTCCTACGGTGTCAATTCAGTCGGCGCAGCCGATGTCGTACTACGACGCTGGGTATACACCGCCGCCGGTTGTTCATGCCGCTCCATTTGCCCACCATTCGGAGCAAGCGGTTCGCTACGTCGACGACAGGCGCCCGCCCCCTCGTAAGTCGGATGTTTGGCGCACACCCGATCATCGGCCTCTGTGCTTCCACTGCGGTGAAGCTGACCACCTGTACCGCCAGTGCCCATACCGGCGCCTTGGGATTCGCGGCTTTTCCGCATACTCGCCGCCACCCCGATACGGCCAGCGACCCCGGGACATTGAGGACTACCTCTCTCAGCAGCGCTTGCCACCGCCTGCCAGGCCGCAGTCGCGATCGCCGTCTCCCAGACGATTTTCACCTCCGCCCCAGCGCTATTCTCCCGAGCGGTCGACCAGTCCGCGCCGGGAAAACTAACTGAGGCGATCTTTGGGGGCGAGGTCGCTGACGGTCGAAGCGCTGAAGACCTCCGACGGACGCAGTTACGGAAACATACCGATCCGCCATCACCTGCAGCTGAACGAGACGACCGGCTTTCGCTCGATATACCAGTGACCATTGACGGTTATGCCGTGAGTGCTTTAGTGGACACCGGCGCAGACTACACCATACTAAGCAGGAAAATAGCAACGCAGCTGAAGAAAGTGATCACGCCCTGGCATAACTCGCAGATTCGGACGGCTGGCGGCCACGTCGTTACTCCGCTGGGCGCCTGCACGACTAGAGTTGAGATTCAAGGATCTACATTCGTTGCGAGCTGCCTTGTCTTACGCGAATGCTCCCGCGACGTTATTCTTGGGGTTGACTTCCTGCAGGAGTACGGCGCGATTATCGATCTGCAAGAGCGTCGTATCACTTTCTCTGCCGCACGAGCAATCGACGTGCAAGACGGCCAACGGCGCGACGACGTACTTCGTGTTTCGGCAGACAGTGTCACGCTTCCTCCATGAGCCAGTGTCCTCGTCGACGTTACATGCTGTGGCTTACGCGATGGCGAAGCGGTGGCCGAAAGTAACTTGGAACACCTACTGAAGCAAGGTGTTTGTGTGCCTCGAAGTGTTATACAGATTCGTGCTGGTCATTCGCAATTGCTTGTTACCAACTTTAGCTACGAGCACCGACACCTGTTCCGCGGCACTTCGTTAGCGTTTGCTGACGCAGTAGCAAACGTTAACAACTGCTTCACGTCAGAAGTAGTGGAGACAGCAGACACGTCTCTGGGCCATCTCGACATCAATTCTGAACTGTCCACCGATAGCCAGACAGCACTGCGCAAGCTCTTGCTTGAATTCAGGACCTGCTTCGCACATTCTTCCAAGGTACGCCAGACTTCGATCACTAAACACAGGATCATCACGTACGAAGACGCACGCCCGATACACCAGCAGCCTTACCGCGTGTCGGCAAAAGAACGCGAAGCCATACGTACGCAAGTCCGCGAGATGCTTGACGATGGCGTCATCGAACCTTCTAACAGCCCGTGGTCGTCTCCGGTCGTTCTTGTCAAAAGAAAGACGGAACGCTACGCTTCTGTGTCGACTACCGCAAGCTCAACAACGTGACTAAAAAGGACGTGTACCCGCTGCCGCGTATCGACGACTCGTTAGATAGACTACGGCGTGCCCACTATTTTTCTTCTCTCGATTTAAAAAGCGGGTACTGGCAAATCGAGGTAGACGAACGCGACCGCGAGAAAACAGCCTTTGTGACTCCAGATGGGCTCTATGAATTTCGAGTGCTTCCTTTTGGCTTGTGTTCAGCCCCGGCTACTTTCCAGCGAATGATGGACACTGTCCTTACTGGACTGAAGTGGCAGACCTGTCTTGTGTACCTGGATGATGTGGTCATCTTCTCTGAAACGTTCGAGCAGCATCTTCACCGCCTACGGAGTGTGCTAGAAGCCATCCGATCGGCAGACCTCACACTTAAGCCCGAAAAGTGTCACTTTGGTTACGAAGAGCTCAAGTTCCTCGGGCATGTAGTAAGCGCCAAAGGGGTCCGACCCGATCCCGACAAGCTTGCCGCTGTGGCCGCGTTTCCAGCTCCTGCCGATAAGAAGGCCGTCCGGCGCTTCCTGGGTTTGTGCGCCTACTATCGCCGGTTTATTAAAGGCTTTTCGAAGATAGCGGAACCCCTGACACGCCTTACGAGGGACGATACGCCATTTGTGTGGCATAATGAGCAACAGGCGGCTTTTGCTGAATTACGACAGCGCCTGCAGTCAGCACCCGTTCTTGCACATTTTGACGATGATGCTGATACTGAGGTGCATACCGACGCCAGCAGCATTGGCCTTGGCGCAGTGCTCGTCCAGCTTCAAGATGGAGTGGAAAGAGTTATAGCGTATGCCAGCCGCTCCCTGTCCCGTGCCGAGGCGAATTATTCGACTACGGAGAAAGAGTGCCTCGCGGTCGTGTGGGCGATCATCAAGTTTCGCCCCTATCTGTATGGTCGTCCCTTCAAAGTGGTGACGGACCACCATGCCCTCTGTTGGTTGGCAAGCATGCGCGACCCTTCAGGACGACTGGCACGGTGGAGCTTGCGGCTACAGGAATTTGACATCACCATCGTTTATAAGTCTGGCCGTAAGCATGAAGACGCTGACACGCTGTCCCGCGCACCCATTGATCCTGCCAGTCAGGAAACAGAGGATGATGACGGCTTCCTGGGCGCCATTAGTTCGTCGGACTTGAGCAGACGGCAGCGTGACGACGCTGAGATTAGACCGATCATCGATCATTTAGAGGGCCGCGACACAACCATACCACGCCATCTGTCCCGCTCGCTGACGTCCTTCTGTCTGCGAGACAACGTGCTTTATAAGAAGAATGCTCGTTCGACCAGCCGTGCTTACCTCCTGGTGGTTCCAAGGGACATGCGCGACGACATCCTCTTCGCTTGCCATGACGAACCGACATCTGGTCATTTAGGCTTTTCACGAACACTCGCCAGAGTAAGCGAAATGTACTATTGGCCCGGGCTTTCAGCAAGCGTCAAACAGTACGTTAAAGGCTGCCGTGAATGCCAGCGCCGCAAGACACCATCCGTTAAACCGGCTGGCTTACTTCAGCCAATTGAAGCACCTCACACGCCTTTCGACCAAGTCGGCATGGACATTCTCGGACCGTTTCCTCTCTCGGCCGACGGTAACAAATGGGTGATCGTCGCGACTGATTATTTAACACGCTATGCTGAGACGCAGGCGATCCCAAGAGCCACGGCCTCAGAGGTAGCACAGTTCTTCATGCGCCACATCGTCTTGCGTCACGGTGCTCCCTCCACTGTAATAACCGACAGAGGGACAGCTTTCACAGCGCAGCTTATGGACGAAGTTTTTGAATTGAGCAACACCAGGCATCGCAAGACGACCGCGTACCATCCGCAGACCAACGGACTTACCGAGCGACTGAATAAGACTGTCACAGACATGCTCGCAATGTACATCGACGTTCAACACAAAACATGGGATCGGATCTTGCCTTACGTGACCTTCGCGTATAACACCGCCGTGCAAGAGACGACGCGCTTCACGCCCTTTCGCCTTCTCTACGGTCGCGAAGTCCAGACGATGCTGGACGCTATGCTGCCGTGTCAAGACGCTGACCAATTGACAACTGACGCCGAGGAATTTGCAGAGCGTGCTGAGGAAGCTCGACAGCTCGCGCGGCTGCATATCGGCCAGCAGCAGCAGGCAGACGCACGACGCTACAACATCCGCCACAGGGACGTGTCCTACAACCCCGGAGACCAAGTTTGGGTGTGTACCCCCGTTCGCCGTCGTGGCCTCTGTGAAAAGCTTCTGAGCCGGTATTTCGGTCCGTATAAAGTGCTCCGCCGCGTCAGTGACGTAAACTACGAAGTTGTTCCGGACACAACATCGCAGACACGGAGTAGGACACAAAGACAACCGACCTCAGACATAGTTCATGTTGTGCGCATGAAGCCGTACATTGCGCGTCCGTAATTTTTTTTTTTGTTTTCATTTTTTTTCTCTCATTCCCTTCTTTGTTTCTACTTTTCATTTATCTTTGGGAGCTTGCTTCTCCGTTCATTGACTGTGCCGGCGTGACGGCTACATTTTTTTTTGTGTACTTTCGCTTTGCCTGCCTTCCTCTTCTTTGTCTTCTACGCCTATTTTTTTTTTAGCATCGAGGCGATGCTTTTGTTCGGAAGGGGGGATATTGCCACCTGTAGGTAGTGGGTCGAGGGCAAGAGTGGGTCGAGCCCAAGAGAAGAAAGCAGACCGCGCGCTCCTTCTCTGCTCGAGCCAGCCCCGACGGTCGCGTCTTCCAAGAGCCAGCTGCTCTACGTTTATTAAACCTTCAGGGCTACTTCTCGAGGCTCGTGACAATATATATCGCTTCAGGGAAATGAACTTAAATTCTTTAGGGTATCGGGGAAAAAGGAGAAAATTTAAAATTATGTATTCTATATTGATTATTTCTACCAAGATTCCTGAATCTTGTTTATTAGCACCGCAGCTCTTCCGTCTACTGTTTGGACACCGAGGACCACTAAGCTATGAGTACTGAAAAATATTTTTGCCCGTGCAATCGCGAAA
>NC_051157.2:92723683-92796519 GCF_013339745.2 Dermacentor silvarum
GATTTCAAGTCTCCGTTTTCCTAGGTCCAATTGACTCGATGAGAAGGGCGTACAAGTGGTCAAGTGTCTTCGCGGCAAGACTGAAAACAAGAAAGAGGACTTCTATTTGGGTCTTCTCAACTACAAGGTGTGTCTTCTCGAGGATGGGCGATCACCATCGGAACTGCTAATGGGACGAAGTCTGAGAACGCTACTTCCAGATTTTTCAGCGTCATCCTCAGGTCCCGTCCAAAAACATGTTTAAGCAAGGACCGCAGGAATACCACAAGCTCCACTACAGAAGGAAGACGTCATCCGCATATTAGGAAATGGTAGGTGGGAAATCAACGCGCAAGTCCAATATATCGTCGCCCCAAGGTCGTACACCGTTCTGACGGAGAATGGCCGGGTTTTCCGTCGAAATAGACAGCACCTTCGCAAAACACCAGAAGCGTTCTATCGAACCATCCATTTCCAGGCGGACGACTACGGACGACGCCCCCGATTCATCTCCGAGCGCAGTCTCACAGCAGCGGCCAGATGCTCCGCAGGGCACACAGGACCGATAAACATGCAGCAGGTACACCAGGTCCGCCCAACATTCCGGATTCACCAGATCGCGAAGACCCCGAGATCGACTGGCCTACATGCACGGATTCCAGCCGACTGAAACAGCCTAGGGGTTTCGACTGCTATACTCATCGATGTTGAGTGCTTTCCGTGTTTTCAGTGTTTCCATTCTTCATATAAACGAGGGTGCAACGGCCAACCAAGACAGCAACACTGCACGAACCAAAAGGGCAACGCTGTGCGCAAGCGCGGCTATAAATACGTTCTCTTGTTATCAATAAACGATTCTTCTTGTGGGCACCAACGTGTGCATTACGCTCGATACAACAGGTACTGTGACTCAGCAAGCATAAGAATAACAAACATTATCTATTCATTTTATTGACGAGAAAGCACTGGATGACAACTTGGGCTTTAAGCTGTATAGGCAGCTTGACAAAGGACCAGCTAGCCGGTACAACGAAGATACCACGTGGATTACATGGATTGGTCCTAATTTTGTCCTCCTTGCTTATAAATGCTTGTCACTTTGCAAATAATTTTTTTTCAAAAACCTTTCACGTTCTATATGCCACAATTGGCAATGAACACATATGTGCGCCGAAACTAATTGCCTTCGCTGCGTTAAAAAAAAAAACTTCGAGTGCACAGAGATTTAGAAAGGTCATGAGTAATAAACAACACCCACAACAATATTGGTAACCACAACACTACCATTATATAAAATCGTGTACCGACCATAATTTCTAAGCCAGCTGAAAGATCACAGCGCCAGGGTTTCCTCTAGTAATTTTTGGAGAAAAGTCTATACAAGTGCGTTCTGCGGTGCTAGCGCCAACAAGTCGCAAGTGAAGGGGTCTCATGTTGCAGAGCAACTTCATTCGTGTCACCTGTGTTGTTTTTTTAATAAAAAACTTAGTGTTGGGGTATTACGCGCGAAATCCACGCTCTGATATGACGCATGCCGTGGCAGGGCGGGGAGAGGGCAGGGGTAAGAGGATGGGGGCAATGTCATTTTGAGACTCCCGTGGTTTCTGTGCACCTAAACGTAAGTGCACGGGCGTTCCCCCGTCCAAATGCAATCGCCGCGACTGGGATCAACGACGCGACTTCGAGCTCAGCCCGTCATAGCCTCTGAGCTACCGCGGTAGGTTGTATTTCATAAGCTGGCGTCAGTTGATTTTATTCAATGACCTTATACATAGGAAAGGATAAGCATTTTTTTTCGGCAAACATAGCACCGAATTTGATGAGGTTTGTGGCATTTAAACGAAAGCTACACTCGAGTGACTGACGGACGCGTGTTTTCAAGTTATGTCGTAAATATTTCTATAAAAAATTGCTGAATATGGTTACCGTTGAAAAAAACGAAACTATAATGCCTACAGCTCCGTAACTCAGCAATCAAAACGATATTACGGTTCTGTAAACTGCAGCTAGTTGTAAAATTAAAGCGGACAAAATTGATGTAATAAACATAGCTCCGAATTGCACCAGTCATGTGTTAGTGGGAGTTTTGAAAGGACCCTCGTTAACATTCTAAGAGTTTCACGTAAGAAACATATCAATATATCACAATTGTCCGCTTCGGATGTTCTAAAGTGCGCTGTCTACAGAACTTCAATATGTGTTTTTGGTGCATATTTATAGATATGTAAACCTCGTGCTTATATTTTTTGCGAACTTACCACATTTTCCAATTATTTCCTATGTTGAAAGAAAATTAATTATGGGGTTTTACGTGCCAAAATAACCTCCGATTATGAGGCACGCCGTAGTTGGGGACTCCGAAAATTTGGCCCAGCTGGGGTTCTTTAACGTGCACCTAAGCCTAAGTACAGAGGTGTTTTCGCATTTCGCCCCCATCGAAATGCGGCTGCCGTGGCCGGGATTCGATCCCGCGACCTTGTGCTCAGTAGCCCAACACCATAGGTCCTATGTTGAAGCCCTAAATTGAAATCTCGTTTCTAGCAGTCGCTAGAATTTAACTTTCTCTCTCAAGCGCTACAAATGTCATTAAAATCGACTGAGAGGTTATCACCTGAAAACACTTCTGCCGTTTGCGTGTATTCCAATAGGCTCAATTGCACTTGGGCCCGAGCTAAAGCTTCAAATTATGGGGTTTTACGTGCCAAAACCACGATCTCATTATGAGGCACGCCGTAGTGGGGACTCCGGATATTTGGACCACCTGGGGTTCTTTAACGTGCACCTAAATCTAAGTACACGGGTGTTTTCGCATTTCGCCCCCATCGAAATGCGGCCGCCGTGGCCGGGATTCGATCCCGCGACCTCCGGCTCAGCAGCCGAACACCATAGCCACTGAGCAACCAGGGCGGGTCCATAGCTAAAGCTTCCTCTTAACTTACAACGACGTGCTACCATGATGCGTCACAAGTGGTATCTTTTATATTGCCATGGGAGAGTAAAGGGATCGGTACCGTCGTCGTCAGCTTACCGACCACATCATCCGATATCACGGATGATACCTAATGTTATGATTGAAAGAATTTCCTGGCTGCGCGCGAACGGGGATTACTGTGCATAGCAAATACAACTAAGGTTGTCTCTTTTCTAGAGTGCAGCTCTTAGGCGCCCCTTTCTGCGTTGAGCTTCGGTGTCCCTCCGCACAACCGAGCGAACGAGTGCAGCGGGGGATGAAAGAAGGCGATGGCGATGAGAGCGCGAGGAGGAGGGTTCAGGGGAAGCATGAGGAGGAAAGCGGAGGAGGAGAGTAAGGCGATAGGATGAGGAGGAGGTGAGGAGGCATGCGGCGAGCGCGTACACCGATATCTCATATGGAAACAAAGCGCTGATGTGGGCTTCGGACACGTTGCGCATGTGCTACTTCGCCTGCGCCGCCGCCGCTCGAGAGAACTTTTGTGTGCCTGGCAATCTTAAAACATTTCGATTCTTCCTTCACTGGCAAGTGCCAATCCTGTGGGGAGGTGGCTGACACCTATCACATGGTTTCGGTTTGCCAGATCAACTCAGCTATTCCCCCCAATCGTAACCCAACCCGAGAATAGTGGGAGGCAGCCCTGCGTGGTTGCTCGGACCTTCAGACCCAAAAGGCCTTGGTTCGGAGGGCTAAGCTGGCGGCTGGTAAAAGTGAGGTCCCGGAATGGGAACTCCACCCATTTCGAAGCCCCCTAAGGGCACCACCTCTCTTTTTGTTTTCAATAAAGGCTTTCAAGCAAGCAAGCTAGAGAATGCGCTCCACGCGAGCCACGCTTTCCCGTGATCATGTTTTCTTTCCGCATAGTGAGCGACCCAACAGGTGGTAATGATTTGTCTGCCGCTGCTGCTAAACGAGCTCAGCGCCACCGCCGCGAGGACCCTGTCGTTCACAATCAAATTCTTAATTTGCCACAATATATCGGGGATGCAGAACACCTAAACATCGGAAAAGCATTAACCGTCCACTGCGGCTTAGTTATATGATTCATAAGAAGAATTCTCTACCAAACCAAGCATGCTTCGCATTCCGTAGACGTCAACTGAGGTTGATTTGCTTTGATTTGAAATTAAAATACCCACGTCACTGATAAGCTCTCTGTAAAGCTTAAGATGCCCTACATTTCACAGGAAAGTTCAAGCACTCGTCCGACGAGAAGCCTACAGTCAGCCAGGGTACCTATGGGGGCTGTGTAGTATAGCCTTAATCAGCGCGATACTTGTAGTGCCTCCAATAGCAGTGGTGCATTCGCGACACCAGAGAGGTTACAGGAAATACGTTAGCTGACGATAGCATTTAGGCAAACAACGTTTTGTATTAAACACGAAGCATTTCTTGGCGAACATTTTTTACTTTGACAGTATCTATCTGTCTATCTAGCCGCCTACGACTTTGTGCTCTCATGGTCGTTTCGTTAACTTGGTATGAACCAAAATTAGCATACTATAACAAATGATGATATATGTTGTTTTCTGGCGCAAGGGCCAGCTATGGCCAAAGAGCGCCAAGACGTGGTGTACTGAGTGAGCAATGGTATGATCAATGACAGTGGGTAGGTGTAGGGTGGCTGTAAAGGGGCCTAAAATCTGCGCACTAAAGGTGCGTAAAATACAAAATTAATAAGATCATGACAATGATATGATAGGGCGCAATGAATATGGTATAAAAAAGCTGTGAGCGATACAAGGCACTACTGCCTCACAGAGACCCTTAGAAGCAAGAGCCTGGAGGAGAGTGCATTTCAAAATGCTGTCGCAGCAGCGTCCTCTGAAAGAGGACCCTGCTACGAATCTCTCGGGCGAAGAACTTGCAAAATGTCGATGTCGCTTAAAAAGGCTATAACTGAGTCGTGCTGAAATACCGGGTCATTAGCTAAAAACATCGCTGGGTGAAGGGGTATGTTCTCTCTATAGGCTTGAACAAAGTGTTTCTTTCTTTCAGGTTCTATTAATGGACACTGTACTAGGATGTGAAGTACAGTAAGTGCTTCCCCGCATCTAGTACAGGTTGGGGGTTCGCCTCCAGACAGCAGGTAATTATGCGTGCTGTAAGTGTGTCCTATTCTGAGCCTACAGAATAGGACATCATTTCTTCTAGATTTCGTGGTCGATGGCCAGTTTCCTAAATGGGGCTTAATTAAATGGAGCTTGTTATGAGTCTGGCCGTCCCACAAACGCTGCCAATGGACTCGAAGTCTCTTGCGTAGATATGGCTTCATATCATGAACAGGGACGGGCATAGATGTGTTGCCAGCTTTTGCCTCGACGGATGTGGCAAGCTGGTCTGCCAGTACATTTCCCTCGATGTCTCGGTGTCCTGGCACCCAGCACACCACAACATGCTGCCCAGATGCATAAATACTACATATGAATGAATAAAGTGATACTATTATGGGATTTTTGTGCCTTTTAAGAGATTTTAAAGCTTTTACTACGCTCAGCGAGTCTGTGTAGATGATTGCTTTGGGTATTTTCGAGTCCTTGATATGTTTAAGAGCCGACAGTATTGCATAAGCCTCTGCTGTAAAAATGCTCGTTTGTGGGTGCAGGGCGTCGGCATCTGAAAATGATGGGCCAACCGCTGCATAAGAGACGCCAGCATGAGACTTTGAGGCATCGGTGTAAAATTCCGGACAGGAGTATTTATGCTGCAGTTCAAGGAAGTGCATTCGAATGTGTGCAACGGGGGCGTGCTTCGTAACATGTAAAAAGGACAAATCACACTCTACAATCTGCCACTGCCACGGTGCGACCTGTATAGTGGGTGTCATTAGACGATGTTCAAAAAGTGGGACATCCATTTCCTCAGCCAGACTTCTCACACGCAACGAGAAGGGCTCTCTTACTGCAGGGCGGTTATGAAAGAGGTGGGAGCTGGACAAATCATTTACGGTGGAATATGAAGGATGTTCACTGTTTGCGTTCACTCTAAGGAAATATATGAAAGCTGTGTAGGTCCTCTGCAAGTGGAGGGACCACTCATTGGATTCCACGTAAAGGCTTTCTACAGGGCTTGTCCTAAAGGCACCTGTAGACAAGCGAATACCTAGATGGTGGATGGGGTCCAGCATCTTCAACGCGGTTGGGGTGGCTGACTGATAAATTATGGCCCCGTAGTCTAGGCGTGTTCGTATGAGGCTTTTATACACGTTTAAGAGACATTTTTTGTCGCTACCCCATGTAGTGTGTGACAACACTTTCAAAATATTCATTGTTTTCATGCACTTGTTTTTTAGATATTTTAGGTGTGGTATGAATGTCAGCTTTGTGTCAAGAATTATGCCTAAGAATTTATGTTCCGTTTTTACAGGTAGACTCTGTCCTTGCAGGTGAATGTCGGGGTCGGGGTACAGTCCTCTCTTTCGAGAAAAAAGGACGCAGGTGCTCTTTTGTGGATTTAGGCAGAACCCATTCTCGTCTGCCCATTTAGCCACCTTGTTCAGACCAAGCTGAACCTGCCGCTCACAGATGGCAAGGTTGCACGATTTAAATCCAATCTGTACATCATCGACGTACGTTGAATAGAACATGTTGCGTGGGATGCATAGACGCAAGGAATTCATTTTTGTAATAAAGAGAGTGCAACTGAGCACCCCACCCTGCGGCACTCCGGTTTCCTGCACAAAAGGTCGTGATAAAGCATTGCCAACTCGAACACGGAATGTGCGATTCAGCAGATAACTTTCAATCACATTTAGCATATTACCACGTATACCAAAGTGGGAGAGGTCTCTCAGTATCCCAAACCGCCATGTGGTGTCGTAGGCCTTTTCCATGTCTAGGAATACAGACAGAAAGAACTGTTTGTGAACAAAAGCTTCGCGTATCTGCGCCTCAATACGTATCAAATGGTCAGTGGTGGATCGACCCTCGCGAAAACCGCACTGGTATGGGTCAAGTAGTTTGTTTGATTCTAGGAAATGTAGTAGGCGACGGTTTATCATTTTTTCGAAGACTTTGCAGAGACAGCTAGTTAGTGCTATAGGCCGGTAACTCGAAACAGACGATGGATCCTTGCCCTGTTTCAGGATAGGGATCACTATGGCCTCTTTCCAGGCAGACGGGATCTCACCGGAAGACCATACAGTGTTGTAGAGGGAAAGGAGGGTTTTCTGTGTTTCATGGGGAAGGTGCTTCAGCATTTCATATATTACACGGTCAGCTCCTGGAGCAGAATTATTGCAGCAGTTTAGTGATGCCTGTAGCTCAGCTAATCTTAATGGCTCGTTATATGGCTCATGTTTTTTGCATTTTCGTTCCAGCTTCTGTCCTTCTATTCTGGCTTTGTACCGTTTAAACGTTTCGGAATAGTGCGATGAGCTGGACACTAGTTGAAAATGTGCGCCCAGGAGGTTCGCTTGGTCTTCCAAGCTGTCGCCCTGTGTGCTTACCAAAGGGAGTGAATATGTTTGTCGTCCTCTTACCTTATTTACCCTGTTCCAGACTTTGGATTCATCTGTATACGAGTTTATACCTGATAAAAACTTCTGCCAGCTCTCTCTTCTGGCCTGTCGGCGCGTTCTCCTGCCTTCGGACTTTACCTTCTTAAAATTCATAAGATTCTCCGCAGTAGGAGAATCACGTAACAACCCCCACGCTTTGTTCTGTTTCTTACGAGCGTTCCTACATTCGTCGTTCCACCATGGGACACGGCGTTTGCATGCCACACCACTTATTTCGGATATGGATTTAGAGGCGGCATCAATTATGAAGGTAGTGAAATACTCAACAGCAGCATCAATTCCTAACGAAGAGATGTCAGCCCAGGAGATGCTACTAGTAAGAGTGCGAAATTTCTCCCAATCGGCTGTACCAACCTTCCATCGAGGGGCTTGTGGTGAAGACTCATTTACTTTGGTTGTTGTAAGTAGTATTGGGAAATGATCGCTCCCGTAAGGATTTTTGATAACTTCCCATTTAAGTTCAGAAAATAGAGACGGGGAAGCTATGCTAAGGTCAATAGAAGAAAAGGTTCTGTTTGCGATACAGTAAAACGTAGGTTCCTTCTTATTCAGGAGACACGCGCCAGAGGAGAAAAGAAATTGTTCAACAAGACGACCTCGCGCATCGATACGAGAGTCGCCCCACAGACTACTGTGCGCATTGAGATCGCCAAGAACAAGATAAGGTTCTGGCAATTCGTCTATAAAGGACTGAAATTCATGTTTGTGTAAGTGGTAATGTGGGGGTATGTAAAGCGAGCAAATGGTTATGAGTTTGTTTAGAAGAACAAGTCGAACTGCCACTGCTTCAAGGGGCGTTTGTAGCTGCAAACGTTGACATGCTATGTTTTTGTGAATCACAATGGCAACGCCTCCTGATGATGCGAGAGCATCGTCTCGATCTTTACGAAACGTAACATACTGTCGGATAAAGTTCGTATGTTTTGATTTTAAGTGCGTTTCCTGTGCACACAGCACTTTCGGATTGTGTTGGTAAAGAAGTTCTTGGATATCGTCGAGGTTCCTAAGAAGGCCTCTTACGTTCCACTGCATAATTTTCGTGTCCATAATGAAGTTAAATTGGTGCTGTGTGTACGAAACGAAACGTGTTTTAGCCTACAGAGCCGTTTGCGGCCCTGTAATTTTGGTTTTGTCTTTTCTAGAGCGGTCCAAAGAATTTGGCCGCTCTTTAGGTGCTGGCTGCACCACTTTGCTTGGAGTAGTGTCCATAGCCTCTTGCGAAGCGCTGGACACTCGCTCTAACGAGCGATGTGTACGTCGTGTAGCCTTCGCCTCGAGGGACGAAGGCTGTGGCCTCACCAGCCCGGAGGCCGATGTGTCCTCCTTAGCCTCTGAGCTGCGATGGCTGCTGCCAGCGCTAGTGGAGGCCTCGGGTGTGACCGATTTCGAGAGGGGCAGGGCAGCCTTAGCTGCTCCCACCATGGGGGCGGGTGGCAGTCCCCTCAGTACGCTGCGCGTGCCTTGGGCGACCGCCGGGGTCCGTCGTGATGCTGCCCCCTGTTGCACCACTTCGGCAAAAGAAGTTTTCATTGAAAATGAAGGTGAAAGACGCTGTCGTGCTTCCCTGAAACTGATGTTCTCTTTGACTTTGATAGTGATTATCTCTTTTTCTTTCTTCCAGGCTGCGCAAGATCTGGAATATGCGGGGTGGTTGCCATCGCAGTTCGCGCAATGGGCCTCAGCAGTACATTCATCAGCAGAGTGATCTTTTGTAGCGCATTTCGCACAAGTTAGTTGTCCTCGGCAGCTTTGAGAGGCATGGCCAAACCTCTGACATTTGTAGCAGCGTCGTGGATTTGGAATGTAAGGTCTTACACGCAGTTTGAGGTAGCCTGTTTCTATTGCATCCGGGAGTGTGCTAGAGCCAAATGTAAGTACTATGTGTTTGGTTGGTAATTCTTTGTTGTCGCGCCTGATTTTTATGCGTTGTACATTTATAACATTTTCTTCTTTCCATCCATTCAGGAGTTCTTCGTCAGTCAAATCCATGAGGTCGTTGTCTGAAACCACACCCTTGACGGTGTTCATTGTTCGGTGTGCGCTGACAGATATGGTTTTATCACCAAATGCCACCAGGTTTGTGAGTTTCTCGTACTGCATTTTGCTTTTTACTTCAATCAGAAGGTCACCACTAGCCATCTTGGTGGCTTTGTAGCCACTTCCAATGACCTCAGTGAGACATTTTGACACTAAGAAGGGTGAGATGTTTATCGCTTTTTTGTCAGTGTTTTCACAATGAATCACGTGGAAACGTGGGAAAGTTTCAGTGGTCTTTGCGAAGAAGTTCAGGGATTCATCGGTGCGCCCTCTTTTAAAAAGAGGGCGATCAGGGAGTTTGGGGTATGAGGATGCCATACAGATTAAAATGATTTCGGCAGCGGTGCCAGCCACCCACCGTGGAGCCCAACAAGGGGACGCGACAGGGTTGTTATGAACAAGACCTGCCAACGCCAGCTGTACACAACCACTATAACCAAATATGATATAACCAAGGTTGGCTATCTCACACAAGGTTAACCCTAGCTGCCTGGAAAATCAGAAGTTCAGAAGTGAGAAGGAGACAGGAAAGATTCAAAGTGAGAGAAAAAGACGAAGGATTGAAGAGGAGGACAGGAAAAGGCAACTACCGATTTCCCCCGGGTGGGTCAGTCCGGGGGTGCCGTCTACGTGAAGCCGAGGCCAAAGGGGTGTGTTGCCTCTGCCGAGGGGCCTTAAAGGTCCAAACACCCGGCTTCGGCTCAACCCCCAGGATCCCCTTTTCCCCGGACACGGCTAAGCCACGCACGGTTAAACGCGGGAGGGTCCGACCCTCATGTGCTCGGGTCCGTGGTGTCGCAACACACCAAACGCCTGCTGACGCAGACGCCCCTGCGGGGTACTATGACAAAAGTATAGGAAGAACACAAATTAAATGTCATGACATGAATATCATGACATGCGAGTCATGAAGGTCATGAAAGAGCTGCCTACGTCTTGGTGCCCTCATGGTCATTTCGTTATCTTGGTAGGTACCAAAATTGGCATAGAATGACAGGAGTGTATGACGAACGTAAGTGATAGGTCATGACTTGTGTGTCATGTAGGTCATGACAATGACTCAGCGAAAAACGAATAACACATAACAACCACTGGTATGGGCTCAGACATGGGCACTTAATGAAGGAAACACTAGAGGAAGGTGAAAGAAGTAATAGTTATGAGCATGACCCAGAAAAATTACAATGACTCAGCCAAAAAAGATTAATACTCAAAAGCCACTGAAATGGATTCTGACGTGGGTGCTAAGTGAAGTAAACACTAAAGGGTTATAGTAGAAGCCATAGTCATGACTATGACCGAACAAAAATGACAATGGCTCAGCAAAAAAAACAAAAAAAAACAAAACAAAATTAACACTCAAAAACCATTGAAATGGGTTCGGACGTGTGTACTAAGTGAAGTAAGCAGTAAAGGATGGTGGTGAAAGTCATAGTCATGAGCATGACTCACCAAAAACGTCAGTGATTCAGCGAAAAAAGGTTAACGCTCAAAAGCCACTGAAATGGCTTTTGACGTGTGTACTAAGGGAAGGAAACAATAAGGGATGATGGTAGAAGTCATAATCATGAGCATGACTCAGCAAAAATGACAATGACTCAGCAAAAAGCAATTAACACTCAAAAACCTCTGAAATAGGTTCGGACGTGGGTACTAAGTGAAGGAAACACATAAGGATGATGGTAGAAGTCATAGTCATGAGCATGACTCAGCAAAAATGACAATTAATCAGCGAAAAAAGTGTAGCACTCAAGAACCACTGAAATGAGTTCTGACGTGGGCATAATTGAGAAGGAAAAACTATGGGATGTTGGTAGTAGTCATAGTCATGAGCATGACTCAGCAAAAAGACAATGACTCAGGGAGAAAAGATTAACATTCAAAAACCACTGAAGTGGGTTCGGAGTGGGCACTAAGTGAAGGAAACACTAAAGGATGATGATGGAAGTCATAGTCAGGAGCATGACACACCAAAAACGTCCATAATTCAGCGAAAAAGTATCGCACTCAAGAACCACTGAAATGGGTTCTGACGTGGGTACTAAGGGAAGGAAACACTAAGGGATGATTGTGGAAGTCATAGTCATGAGCATGACTTAGCAAAATGACAATGACTCAGCAAAAAAAGATTAACACTCAGAAAATTTGTTGCAGTTTCACCCAAAAGGCGAACCATCAATTGCGATAGCAAATTAGTAGAGAGCTATACGGAGTAAGGATAGTAGTTTTATCAGCTGCTTAAGCTTGGACATGCAGCACCAGCAACGCGCAAAACTGTTGTCGACGCCATCGGCATTTTGCCCACGTTCGCACCGAACGCGCACGGCGTTGGTGACTGTTGCCGCTGCCTCTGGGGGCAGCTCAGAAGTTTTCGACGAGATCAGAATGGGACAGTCGTCGAGCGGCGTCGGAAATCATACCCACCTTCTTACCTCGCAACATTTTTGTATAAATACGAATTTGGTGCCGAAGCTAAACGTCGCCTCCCCTCCCTCCCTCCCGTCCCCCCACGGCCTTTCGCGCGACAGAGGAAGTTGCGTTTCCTCTCTTTATATGGTGGTTGTAAAGGAGGCAAGAGCTGCTTTATTCTGCAGCCCTTCAGGAAGGAAGGCGTCGAACGCGCGCTTGCTCTCCGACATGCGTTCACTCCCCGTGAAAGCGCGCGTCCCTCACGCCATTTCACTCGCACATACAGCGTTCGGAGCACGGCGACGATTTCATAACCGTTGACGTCATACGGAACCTCACGGCGACGGCGAGGGTGACGCCGACGGCAGAAATCCGCTTTAGAGTGGCCATTTAATTGCTATCGCAATAAAACCACTGAAATAGGTTCGGACGTGGGTACTAAGTGAAGGAAACACTACGGGCTGTTGCTGGAAGGCATAGCCATGAGCATGACTCAGCAAAAATGACAATGACTCAGTGAAAAAAGATTAACACTCAACAGTCACTGCAATGGGTTCTGACATGAACCCATTGTGAAGTGAACCCATTGAACACATGAACCCATTGTTAAGTGAAGGAAACACTAAAGGACGATGGTAGAAGTCATAGTCATGACCATGGCTGAGCAAGAATGACAATGGCTCAACGAAAAAACTAACACTAAAAAACACTGAAATGGGTTCGCACGTGGGCACTAAGTGAAGGAAGAGGCTAAAGGTTGATGGTCGAAGTCATAGTCATGAGCATGACTAAGGCTTTCACTTTAAGGTCTCTTAGGTGTAGCTAAAGGGACTCCTGAGGACTCATGAAATGAATGTCATGACATGCGTGTCATGTAGGTCATGAAAGAGTCGCCTACGTCTTGGTGCTCTCATGGTTGTTTCGTTAACTTGGTAGGCCCGCGCGCACTGATTCGCGAAACATCGATTCCCACTGGGCGTGGGATCTGCCAGATTTTTTTCGTTACAAAATACAGACTGATTTGATGAACATATTCACGGCGAATCAGGCCCAATTATATGAGCTACATGTGGCGATAGCATGCTCTAAGCACACTAAATCATGGTATTTACGACTGTAATAACATACTGGGGAAAAAGCGGCTACATATATAGATGAAAATCACAATCACATCTGTTTAAAAACGTTTCTAAATGAGTTCTCTCTTTAAGGAACCAAAATTTTCATTCAATCATTCATTTATTTATTCGTGTATATGGTCGGCGTGCTGAGAAGTCATTCAATTAACTTTCCCGGCTGCGCGCGAACGGGGATAATAATACACAGTAAACAGAACTAAGGTCTTTTTTTTAAACTGCACATAAAGGCAGCACACACGTAAGCAGGAGGACAACTGCGTTTACTCGTAAGATGATAACGAGGCTTCCTCCGCTGTGACAACAGTACTGCACTTGTTTAGGCAACCCTACTACCCACCTGCTGCATAATACAGGGTGATCATTGTTAAGTTTTATAGAAATTTTAAAAGTCGCCTGTGGCAGATAGCATAATTCATGTCCTTGAGCTGGATTGTTCGATAAGGCGTACATTATCAGCACCAGATATCGAAACACATATTAAGCTTTTCAGCAAAAATTTGCTAATTAAACTCTGAATAATTTCTTTACGGCACATATTGCAATTTACAAATTGAAGCGGGTGAACTTGCAATACGTATCTACTTGAAGTTCATTTCCAGGATGACAGCAGTTTCGAGATATTTCCCAAAGTGTAGGACGAAATACACAGGCGTTCCAGTTACTTTTGTGCTTGAATGCATAAAAGAGCGTTTTGTGTAAAAAATCATGTGCCATTCCACTCTTTGAAGGTGGATGACGAGCGAAGCTGTTTAGCAGGTAGGCGCGTTGTTCCTTGGGAGTCCGGAATATGCCCAGCCTCCCTATTACAACGACAGAAGAGAAGTGAAATTTAAGATGGAGAACGGCAACTTGTTTTTCTGGTTTTTGATATATTGACATGTGCACTTCTTTATCTTTCTCTGGTGACTGCGTTTCACCGTCTAATAACTGTCATCGCTCTGCGTAGGACACGCCTGCATATATCGGAAGTTTCTCGAATGTTATCGATGGTTCTATCCACTTCCTGTTGTCAGCGAGTCATGTGTAGTCTGAATGTATGCGCGACACGAATTGTTGAGTACCTTCTGCGGAAGAGACGCGGGCACCAGCGATTATTCTGGAGTCTTTGATAATTCATGTAAAAAGTCGACGCGCTTCACCCGCTGATTACATTTTCGACGACCGCCGACTGTGTTCACCGCTATCGTGCTTCGAGTGCCACTTGTTTTGTGGGCGCAAGTTCGCGCAATAAGAAGTTAATTTCGTCATTCACAGTTTTGATACTGTGTCATTGACCGTCACTACCGCGCACCTCCACCCGATGTCACGTGGTAGTGACGGTCAATAACACAGTAGCAAAACTGTCTTATTCGTGTGGACGACGGGATGGCAGCCCCAAGGAGCCGGACGAAACTAGACACGCGTGACGTTTCGACACACCTTTCACCACGGGAGAGCGGACGGAAAAGAAACTAGATACGCAAGCGCTTGGAACGCCGACAAAAAGAGGGCGGTGTGAACGTAAGCATGGTAAGGTCCCTATATGTTCCAAAGGTAGCGCAAACCATTGTTCAAATAGGAAAGGAGAATTTCCTCCCCGCCCTCTGCCCCTCTTCTGACTTCTTCGCCGTTTTCCGCGTTCCCATTGGACGAGGCTTGACAGGTGACGAATAACCCGCGCGGCTTTCGTTATCGCGGGAAAACTGTGTCATTACTGTGCGTGAGCGTAGACTTTTTACATTTTTGAAGACGCGCTCGGCTGCACACGATGCCGACTTACTGTGCTGTTGGATGGGTGAATAGCATTGCCAAGAGGGGCAAGCTTATTGCGGTTCCTCGTAGCAAACAAAACCTCAAACGGTGAGCGATATGGCTCCACCGTATTGGAAGAAAGAAATTGCCACTGAAGGAGGTCATTACTGAGGAAGGTTCTGATCGCTGTTCTCACCCAGTTAGTGATGAACGCGGGGAGGCGGGTGCGTTCGCGATTTGTTCACCATCAGCCATGGATTGAGTAAAAAAAAAGTCCCAGATAATGCTCTGCGGCGAACAAAAGGGCGCATTTTCGCAATACGAATACCAGCATGACTTTTCATAAAATGAGCATAATGGAAGAGTCGCCAATAAAAGGGCAATACGCAGATTGCGCGCGCGCACACACGGGAACGAAGGCATATAACTGAGGGGGAAAGAAAAGGGCGCGGATGCTTTCTAGAAATAAAAAAAAACACGTTGAAGGTATTTAGCGCATAAATGTCTCCGCCGTGTTGTGTGTGCATAGTTTGATGTAGTTCTTTGTTTTGGTAAATGCGTCAGGTAAATAGAACACCATTCGGTTCCCAGAAACGATCAGCAGTTGTAAAGACTGCTTAGGATTGCGTTTAACTTATTGTACCTTTCGTTTTCCTCATCTGAGCGACGCAGATTTTGCTAATAATTGAAGGTACTACATATATTACGTAGATATCTTACGTACGAACAACCTTGTGTAAATGCGCCCAGAACAGCCGCGTTTCAGGCAAGCGCTTCAACGCGCCGCATGCGATACGAAATGAAGCTGGCGGTAGCGGCCGCGCGTTTCGCTCACTGATGGCGGCCGAGAGGGAGGGGCGAGGAGAAAACGGCGCGGAGAGAAGGAGTTCGCGCTGCCATTGAAAAATACAGGGCCCTTAAGGCATGACCAACGCGGGTCACATAGCAACAAGTGTTTAAGAAACCTTTATTATCTATC
This sequence comes from Dermacentor silvarum, assembly GCF_013339745.2. Classification (NCBI taxonomy): domain Eukaryota; kingdom Metazoa; phylum Arthropoda; class Arachnida; order Ixodida; family Ixodidae; genus Dermacentor; species Dermacentor silvarum. The sequence goes on from NC_051157.2 coordinate 92,739,448, forward strand.
CGGGCTTCTAGATTAAAAAATGGTTGAGGTTTTACTATTGTAAACCTAGTTATCACGAGCGAAAGCTATGTTTGGCTTGGTTTTTCAAAGAGTATGCACACAGTGCTTCATTAGAGTTAGGCTTTATGGCAAATCTGATGGTGTGTCTCTTTATGTTTCTTGAATGGTGACGAAGTGTTCCTTGAATTTCGCAGCCTGTCGTCTTGCTATATCTACTAGATGATTGGATTCGGCCTTTCACTTTCGCCTAAGCGCACGCACAGGTGGCCCAGCCGACGCAGGCATCCATGGCGAGACTGAGCGACCAAGCGCTGGCGAGGCAGCCTTTAAACCCTCGCCTAGTCACTTGGTACCGCTGCGGCAAGGCTCCGAGCGAGCGCAGCTGCGACGTCTCTCCGCAGCGGATCACGTGGTGGGACGTCACACATGCCTTGCCAATGACCTTGCGAGACATGGCGTAGTAGAGCTTTCGCTCTAAAACCCAAGGCGCCCTAGCCTTAAAACAGCTTCGCTGTAAAAAGTCGCAGTTTCGCCCGAAAGGCGAAGCATAAATTGCGATAGCAATTAGGTAGACAGCTACACGGAGTAAGTATAGCAGTTTTATCGCCGTATAAACTTAGAAAAATTCGCTTACTATCTTAATTAACACCCTGCCGCGGTGGCTCCGTCAGCTAAGGTGTTGTACTGTTGAGCACGAGATCGCGGGATCGAATCCCGGCAGCGGCGGCCGCATTTCGATGGAGGCGAAATGCAAAAACGCCTGTGTGCTTGAGTTGTAGTGCACGTTAAAGAACCCCAGGTGGTCAGAATTAATCCGGAGCCCTCCACTACGGCGTGCCTCATAATCAGATCGTGGGTTTGGCACGTAAAACCCCATAATTTAATTTAATTGTAAGGTGACGTGCGATAATAAAAATAAAGGTTTTAGCACGTAAAAGTCCAGAAAGAAGAACTTAATTAACAAGCCTGGTGCCAGCGCGCACAAGCAAACATGAAGACATCACACTCGATGACCGCGTGCGATCGCTGTCAAAACGCTGGCGTGAGCAACCGTGGCTGCAACAGTGAGCGAAGTTACCTTGGTGCGGTCTATCGCCTAAAAGAAACTGAGAGGCGAAAGCACAGCGCTTACTTAGCTATTAGCCGTCTGCAGATCGCTTTATAGATACGGTGCGCGCGACCGGCCGCGGTCGCGTAAAGTACAAGTACGCAGTTGCTGGCAGAGTAGAAGCCGCACCCCCTCCCTCCCGCGCTCCCTTCCCGCTTTCCTCGTTTTGCGCGCGAGATTGAGTCGCCAGTGGTCGCGAAATACGCAGTTGGTGCCGGAGCACAACGCCACCCCCTCCCTCCCTCCATCCCAGTCCCCCCATGGGCTTTCGCGCGACGGTAAGACAACGTGGTTTGCTCTCCGCCGTGCGTTTGCTCTCCGTGAAAGCGCGTGTTCCTCGCGCGCTTTCATTCAAGCATACCGCATATGGCGCACGGGGACTGTTTTATAGCCCTTGGACCTTATACGGAACCTCAAGGCGACAACGATGGCCTAAATTCGCTTGGAGTGTCCATATAATTGCTACCGCAATAAATGTATGTGGAACAGCAGTGCATTTTTACGGCGAGTTTGATGTGGCGTATCTCCGAACGTGGGAATTCCCATTCTGGGAATTCATTCCAAATGGATACACCTTGCAAACTAACCGGATGTAATTCGTAAATTGGAATGTGTGCCCTAAAGTAATTATTTCAAGTAGGGCAAAACTCTGACTCTAAAGCGCCGGGTGCACGTAAAAAGACTGTCAGCGTGATGCGCATGCCTATTTCTTATTAAAGGAGCACTTTTTTGTAGCCAGAATATCCAGCCACTTTTCGTGCTTCCTGCATATTGATGACGGCGCGTACACTGGCCTCCAGAGGTTAAAATACATTTTTCACATACGGCAACCGTTGACAGGAAGCTAATGGGTGTTCAGCGCTGGTTCGCTATAGCGATCCAGTAACGCAGTGCCTATTTTTTAGCTTCAGCAAAGAGCAAACCAGTCAATGGACTGCGATTTTTGTAATATATGTTTTGAGGTTTGCGGACTTAAATTATAGAGGTGCAGATGTTCACAACAAAAACCGGTGGTTGAGGTCGTTTGATATAGAGTGAAGGAATAAAGAGTGACTGGAATAGGAAATCAAAACGCCACTGCCTCATAAAAATGAACTTCCTTCACTTTCTCAATGCCACTCAGACAAAGCCTACACTATCCATGACCAGAGATGAATAAAAAGATTCATTTATTAGAGTTCGACAATTTTTCCTGCATTTATACCTACGAAATTTAGGTCACTGGCTACATATATTAGCTGCGAGTTGCTCTAGAAATCTTCTCATTAGGCGTCACTTTCCATAATCTTTCCGCGTGGTATCGGCTATGCTACGGTAGGCAGGTGAGCTGTTGCAACATGAACACTAAGGGAGAGAAAAATAAAACACTGTTGTAGATATATATGGCTCGGACCAACTAAAATAACACGCAAGCGCCTTCATGTAACTAACGTATCATATGTTCTTGCCCAATGAATGCTCTAAAAACAAATCTAGTGACAACTAGGGCATCTTCGTGTGACGTTTACGATTAGGCACTCTTGCTACAAGTCCTGCCTTCATTTCTAAGTGGCACGTACCAGTGATAACTACAGTGATAACCTATCTACAGTGATAACCAGTGATAACCTATCTGTTGGTGGGACGGTCTCCCGGAGACCATCCTGAACACGGTACTAGTTCGGCCGCCAGGTAGCTTCACTTGGCCATGGTTTTTACAAGAACAGTCAGAAAGAAATGAGAAGAGAAAATCTGTACGATAGTGCGAAGGGACGTACCTTCCTATTTGAGGCTCGAGCTGGTTGCTTGAGGACTAAAACATACCGCAGTAAATATTCGCAACTAGATTAGGCATGTGTATGCTGCAGCAAAGATCCGTAGACCCCTCAGCACATTTTACTGGAATGAGAAGGGATCCACCCAGTGAGAACCATAACTTACGCCTTCCAGAAGCGCCTGAATTTAAACTGGTCAGCAGTCGAAATAAGCAAGAAACGTTAAGTGTATTGATGAAAAAAAAAGCAGGGAAGAGATTGATGTGACCGGATCCGTTACAGGCATAGGTAGTGGTGCAATGCAGATAGAGAAATTTTGAGGAAGAGAAAAACAATTAAAGAGATGTATAGAAAAATGCTAGAATGAAAAGCATGTATAGCGTACCTGAGTAACACAAGCAGGCTAAGTGACTATTTATTGGTGGCTAGTGCCCGTGTCAAAAGGGATGCCAATAAACAATCATCATAGTGCATTTGCTAGTTGAAATCCGGCCGGAACTATCACATTTGAATTTAGTAGAATGCAAAATTGCCTCTATACCGTGCGTTTGGGGCACGTTAAAGAAAAGAAGGTGGTAAAAATTATTCCGTTGTTCTTCACTACGACACGCCTCATAGTTACATCGTTGTTTTAACCCGTACAAGTATAATTTCTATTTTACAGCGTAAGTTGTTAAGGGCCCAATCCAGTACCCACTTCGGTTGGCGATGTTGTCCGCCGCCGCCGGGGTCTGTCGCAGCTATGGCCAGGAATGAGAAAAAAAAATTCCCGCCGCGCTGGAACACGGGCGCTCTTCGCGGGTGTTAGGTACTCTGCCACTGCGCCACGCAAGCGATTGCTAGCTGCTGTCATAACATGCCCTATAGATGCATCCTAGAGCGCCAGGAGTCACGCTATGTGAGATGCGTGGCGCGTAGCATCGATACGTGCACACTTTGCATTGCAGTTGTATTTTATTTCACTAGGTGGCACACCATGCAGCATCTGCATAGGGTGCCACGATATCCTCCTCGCCTGCCGCTCTGTACGGAGTGGCAGGCGAGGAGGACATCGAGGCACCGTACACCTGCATCGTATTGTGCCACTTATCACCCGATTAAGGTCCCTATAATTTTCAAAGGTAGCGCAAACTATTCTCCGTGCCCTTTCTTCCTCGCCCCTCCCTCTAGGCCGCCATTAGTCAGCGAAGCGCGCGGCCGCTACAGCCCGCTTCATTTCGTATCGCTAGCGGCACGTTGAAGCGCTTGCTTGAAACGCGACTGTTCTGGGCGCATTTTCACAAGGTTGTTCGTACGTAAGATATCTACGTAAGATATGTAGTACCTTCAAATATTAGTAGAATCGGTGTCGCTAAGACGAGGAAAACGAAAGGTAGAAGTTAAACACAATCCTAAGCAGTCTTTACAACTGCCGATTGTTTCTCGGAATCGAATAGTGTTCTGTTCACCTGACGCATTTACGAAAACAAATGGCTACATCAAACGGTGCATACAAAACATGGCGGAGACATTTATGTGTTAAATATCCTCAACGTGTTTTTTTTTTCCAAAATGCATCCGCGCGCTTTTCTTTCCCCCTCAGTTATATGCCTTGGTTTGCGAGTGTGTGCGCGCGCTTTCTGCGTTTTGCTCTTTAATTGGCGAATCTTCCATTATGCTCTTCTATTAGAAGTGATGCTGGTATTCATATTGCCAAAAAGCGCCCTTTTGTTCGCCGCAGAGCATAAACCGAGACATTGTTTTTTTTACTAAGTCGTTGGCAGATGGTGAACTCGCGAACGCACCTACCTTCCCGCGTTCATCACTAACTGGGTGAGAACAGCGATCAGAACCTCCCTCAGTAATGACGCCTCCAAATGCCAAGAACTTTTTAATATTTTCAATGAACACACACATTTACACATAGTTGAAACAAATAAACCAGATTATTTTAGCGAATAAAGAGCACTCTTTCTCGTTCACAAGTTTGCAAATATGATAACACATGGAAACAAAGCAATCATTGCACATTACATCTTCGCGCATTTGTAAGCGTATACATAAAGATAAAGGCAATCTTTCACGACACAAATATATTCACAATAAGGCGAAACATTCAAACAAAACAATTATTGCACATAACATCAGCATTGCATAAAGGTAAGATCACCTTTATGAGTTTCTAATATATAGATATTAAGATAAAGAAATTGCAACACATCAATCATTGCACATTGCATACTTAAAGATTATTACAGTGAAAATTTGAAACAATATTATTCCACGTGTGTAACGGCGTTCCTCATTGCAATACTCCTGCCACCAGACATTTTTGAAGCCAGTCGCATACGGTGGAGCCATATCGCTCACCGTTTGAGGTTTCGTTTGCCACGAGGAACCGCAAAAAGCTTCCCGCCCCCCTTGGCAATGCTATTCGAACAGCTAACACCACAGCAAGTCGGCATCATTCTGCAGCCGAGCGCGCCTTCAAAAATGTAATAAGCCTGCGCTCAAGCACAGCGCACATGTGTCCCGGTGTTTCAACGCTCACTAATGGCGCCGTTTTCCCGTGATAACGAAAGCCGCGAGGGTTATTCGTCACGGGTCCAGCCTCGCCCAATGGGGGAGCGGAAAACGGCAAAGAAGTCAGGAGAGGGGTAGAGGGCGGGGAGGAAATTTTCCTTTGCTATTTGAACAATGGTATGCGCTACCTTTGGAACATACAGGGACCTTACACCCGATGTGAGATGCGCGCCGCATAGCATCGATACCTGCAACTTCGCATTGCAATTCCGTTGCATTCCACCAGGTGTCACGTCATGTAGCAGTTGCAGCATATCGTGCCACATGTCAAGGGATGTGACATGTGCGGCGCGTAGTCTCCGTACCTGTGTTTACGTTATGGTGCCTCCTCGCAAGGTACAAACCACTGCTGAAGTAGTGAATCGTAGAGCTACGCGCGCTGCTGCAACCAGGCAACGCCGGCTTCAGCATACCGCTGTGCAGAGAGCAACACAAACCGCGGCTCACTCTCGACGTATGGTGGACAGTATAGTTCCTTATCGTGAAAGCTACGCAGACTTCGCCACAAAGTATACGGCGGTATCTTATGCAGCCTCGCCACCAGCTTACGCTGTTACTGTGCCGCGTGTGCCGCGCAGGCCTGTGATTTTTAATTGTTAACGCTACTCATCCTACGTTTCTTCTATCTTTATATATTTATTTCTTTATGGACATGTTCGTGACTTTCACCATTTGGCACAATTTTTCTTGGTTGCGGGAATTATAGCACTGCACGGGCCCATTTGACGTTGGGCTGCCCGCCCGAGCGTGACCAAAAGTTATATGGCGAGACCCGGGCCCGGCCCGGGCCCGAACATTATCTACGTTACCCGACGGCCCGGCCCGCCACCCTTTTACCCTAGGCTTGAGCCCGGCCCGAGCCTGGTGCGAAACCGGTCCGAGACCGAAAACAATCACCAAGCGGCATTAAAGAAAATAAAGAAGACAATGAAAGGAATTTATTCTTAAGGCATAAATACATGTCATAATCAATTATGAACACCATTTAAGCGGTCCGAACGCAAATACCTGCGCGCGAAGTAGTACTAATGGCCTTACCAAGCAGTATCGCCAGCAGTTTCCAACGGAGCGACGTTGATGCGGCCCAATTCACATCTATCCCAGCGCCGCCACAGTATTTTTCCACGTTTGGCACCTCACTGCAAAGCATGCGCCACCCTAGCCGGTCGTCCCACTCAACCGTATTCTAGTACACTATAGCCGAAGCGCAGCCGCGATCGGTCGTGAGCGCAGCGCATGGATGGAGTAAATGGAGAGAGAAAGCTTCTCGTTCGTCCATGGTGCAGCGTAATGCGCTGCTGCTAGGCGGCCGGTTGAGAACATGCGTGCAATCATGGATGGACGCAGTGCCATATTTCAGCCGCGTGACGAATTATCTTATCTTACCAGTCATCGTTTTAGCAATTCACATTTGAAGAATCAGCAAGTCGCGAACGCGCTTTCACCGCCCTGAAAGCATTAATTGCATTGATTTAGGTAAGGAATACAATGGCATCCTGTGGTTTGAGGCACCTTCGGACTTTCTGGACTTTTACATTCTGTTCAAACAGCTCTAAATACTACAAAAGAAGAAAAGGGAAGTACACAGAAGTAGCATTGCCAGCTTCCAGCTGCGCCGGGGCAACAGGTTTTTTAGAGTCAAGACGCGCGAGGATAACTCGCTGCACGTTACTAGCACACCACCAGAAACTCCAAGCCCGGCCGCGTGCCAGCGTCAAAATACCCGAGCCCGGCCCGGGCTCGGGCCAAAAAGCACACGCCGCGCTCAAGCCCGGCCCGAGCCTGTGAAAAAACTGCCCTACCCAGCCCGGGCTTTAAGGTAAGCCCAAGCCCGTGCAGTGCTCTAGCAGGAATTCATATTTCGCACGCATGCAGTTTGTCCAGTGTACACCCTCCCATTAATTTTCTCTTGCGCATCAAGTGTCCGAGGAAGTTTCCGCGGCACAGAGTTGCAAATCTGTATATAAAGAACATGTTATCATGCTCAACACCGGAACCCGAACTATTCTGTCTTTTTTAGCAGCTCCCTTACCGCCCTAGGCTTTCCCAGGGTTCCCTAGGCCCAGGTTCTCCTGGGATGCAACTCAGGCAGTAAAATTCACCAGCTCTCATTTTATTGCAACGCTTTCGCCAGCCGTCTTCCAGATTTCCTTACACGCGCAGTGCAAGCAATTCACCCTGGAGCCTTCCGCTTACTTTCGGCGACTGTAGTGTGTCGCACTTGTATTTTTACAGTTTTTGTTACGAAGCGCTTCCTGTGATGATATCCAGTTTATACGCTTTATATTTTGCCTATAGGAAATCGAAGTAGCCTGTTCATCAGTCAGCCTTCATTCAAATTTAAAGAACATATATTTCTGCCACCCTCATCTGATTACCACTCACTAAACGCAGATAAGTTCCCTTCCTTGTGTCAAGAACAATGTGGACGTTTGCCTTGAGGCAACCGGGCCTAGCCCTTTTTTTCTAATGGGGGGGGGGGGGGGGGGGACTGTCAGCCCTACCTTTTTATCCTGCAGCAAGACACTCTCGCTTACTGTTTTATATCTCTGCTTCTTCGTCTGTACTATTTACATCACAACGTAATTTGAGTCTTCGCTTAATACAATCGGGCTCTAACCCGCCAACATTGCCTTTTCATATATACCGAATAATTACACAATGCGCAATCAAAGAATTGGTTTATTGCCATTTATATATATGAAAAGTTCCAATTTCCATCAACGGGTTTTGATGCGTACTTGAATTTATATATACACACAGTGAGGGCACGGGTGTTGGCGCGTCTTGCGTAGTTCACGCGACCCTCACTTGCTATTCTTGTTGCTTTTGCTTGACTCCAGCTGGTGAACTTAAAGGGCTGCTCAGTATAGCTCATAAATGATTATGTTTTCTAAAAGATTTTCACTATGAAGCACCGAATTAGCACTTTTACGAAGGAGCACAGCACCTCATATTGTTTTGTAAACGACTGACCAATAATTTCTTAAATAACTGACGTCTTTTAGTAACGCAAACGTGTTTCCTCTGAAATGAGAAAAAGAAAAATATGGTTTCTAGACTTCGGCTACTGATAATGCGATATTGATTGCCACTAATACGATCAGCGTCCGCAATAATTCATGTTCATTTTGCTTCAAGCGTAAATCGAGCATCTTCCTGCGAACCAGCACATCCTATATTAACAAAACCGGATCACTAATAACTTCAACGAAGTGAATGAGAAATTAGCAACTAGATATGCAATCTGGATGGAAAAAATCTGCGTTTGAGTTATTTTTATTTTCACTTCACCGTTTCATACCGCTACCACAGCTTGTCCTGAATTTTTCGGGTTTGTGTTTGCTAATAGCTCATTTCCCAAGAATTCCTAATTTTATAGAACATTTATTCTTCAAATGTGCATTGGTTTTTCACGTTTTGTGTCATAGATTTTTTTTTATCCAACTTCTCTAGCAGGAAAAAAATCGTATTGGTTGCACTACATTTCAAGTTCCTTCCTTTAGTGTATCACTCGGCACAGAGGCCACACCATGCGGAGGTCATCCATGTGTAAACGAATTGTTCAGAAACGACGCCCTTCTTTTTTTTCTTGTTTAAAAAAATTCTCTAAGGCTGAACTACCCCACTCTGCCACGTACTCTACCAATTGCAAGGTGAGGCCTGCAAGGTTTAGGAAATCGATTTTTTAAATGATAACGCTGCAACCGTTCGTATCAGTAAGCTTCATCGCCTACACCTTTTACTGCTTTCTTTCTCCGATGTATCTTTGCGCAGATTTGTGCCTTGCCCACCAAGAGAGTGCTGCCTGGCACATCCACCTAATATGCATGAAATCTGAGAACGGGACTACAGCCACTGAAGTACATTTGGGAGGACACAACTCTACACTTCTCATACTGTTCCCGCCTATTCGCCTTGCAATTCGTGCGCAAGGACCCGTAGTGAGGCCTGTCAACAAGTGGCCAATCTTGAAGCAACGTTGGTGCACACAACACACGCGTGGTGCGGAAACAAAAGCGCACAGGATATTTATTGTCCTTGCATAATAGAAAGAAGTAATCAGATTGTCTCAGGGCCTGTGTGCTGAGGCAGTGTTGCTTTATTTCCAACATCGACGAGGCAGTCAAGCGATAATACCATATTTATTATTTCGAGGGTGTCTTTCTTTACACGACACGGCATCTAAATATGGTGCACGCTTTACGGAGCACAATGTGCATTCGAGCGTGCGTGTGGAGCTCGCGTTGTGCGAACGGAAAAGAACAACATTTACGAGTACTAAAGGGCATGACCTTCACGTGTTTCAATTACTTAGGAATTTCAATTTTTCTTTGGAATGCTTTTGTATTTTGGTTTATTAAGCATAGCGCATGCAATGGCAACAATTATGGGAATTTTCGTCACCCTTGCCTAAAGCTAATCGATCCGGTAAAAACTAGAGTCAGAAAAGAAAGTAGAGTCAGATTACCGGTGCTGGCATGGCCAGAAACAGCTAGGTGGGGTTACTATTCGGGCCGCCTCCACATAATATAGTAGAGATGCAAATTCTGAGCAGAGACCATTTCTATATTGTTGTAGAACATTTTATGTGTTTAGAAAAACTACCTTTTATATGTCGATAAGTTCAAGGTGCCGTACGCTTCTACAAATAGATTTTCGTAAGGTTTCACTAAATAACCTGGAGGCATAGATAAACTAAATGCAAACTTTATGGCCACTAAATTCAAGGCTGTTCTAAGCTTCTTCTACGCAAGAACAACTTCTAAAAATATTCATCATTCTGCGATAGAAGTTACTAGAATAAATACACTTCTTAGTATCCTGATTCCGTGACATGGTACCGTGCACTTAAATTATAACTCTTCGTAGTTACAATGTAATATATGCTTTATGACGGCAGCCGGACTGGTCTTTCATTAAAGGTACATTAAAGGCAAATACGATGTCAAGCTAAAGTGATGCATTAGTGCACAAGTATCTCTAAGACGTCAATATTATCGCGAAGAGAGCCTTAGTAATCGAGAAACTGAAGTGAATGCAGGACACGATACGAGACTCTGCTGCCGGGACATTCAAGTACTTGCCCGATAATCAAGACATTCCTCATTTAATTTCTGTCGCTAGTACTTAACCACTCCTTATAAAAACGTCATTGTATTGTATTATAAGACGAAATAAAATGCTACTTTATCAGTTCTATTTAATTTTTAGAAAAAATAAGTAATTGACATTACACCGTGGACAACGACGCGTGCGGTCAAAAGTTTTCTTTTCGCTCGACTCTGCGCCACCCGTGCTTTCGCGTTTCACTACCATCATCGCGTAGTGCTGCGGTGGTTTTGCTGGCTCGCGAAAGTCGCACAAACTGCAAGTTACAGAGAATTCCACTTACACGTGATGTCGCGTGATGCCCGAACTGTCCACGCCGCTTGACCAAAAACAGCTGCAGTGGCGCATCGTTGCCGTTTTTCGGGTGCCGTTCTTCTCACCGACGGCAGCAAAGGGCGGTGTTGACGTATGCAACGTCACCACTCCCCGGTTGGCGTGGCGGGAGATTTGAATTGCCATAAAGGTATTCGGACCCTTCCGATGCAATTTTTTCTTAACCTAAGTCTTTTCTTTAGAAGAAAGCCGCATACAACGCTTTCAAGCACTTGTTAAAGCATTTTTGTACGAAAACATTGATTCACACACAATTTGCAGCGTCTGAACATTGACCCTCTGAAGTTGAAGATTTTTTAAAACTTTTACCTCCACTCTTTTACCTCATCTCTCTTCTAATCTCACTACGGTTGCATTATAACATTCGCTCTATTTGACCCTGTTATTTTTTATGAAATTTTTCTGTGATTGTGGCAAATTATGTCTTTAACTTACTGTAATGGCACGGCAAGCTTCATGAAGCTACAGAAGTCGGTCCCGTCGTCATCGGTCGACTCCGTTCTTAAGCTTTCGGAAGTCAAATGACTGCAATGTTGCTTGTTAAAGCAGTTAAAGCTCTCTCAAATCATTTTTTGGTTGGAATGCAGACCTGCTCAATGCCCGCGAACGAGGGGGGAGGGGGGGGGGTCGTACGGCGCGTGAGGGCGTCATCTCTGCCTCATCCAAGACACGCAACTCTACGTCTCGCATACACTCAGCTTCCCAGTTTCGATATATACGCCGGGCTGCTCGGTAGAGTGGCAACCTGGTGAGTTCTTGCTCGCTTCTTGTCAGTATTTTTTTTCTCATCTTCTCATCTTGCGACTCTCTTCATTTGCATCATTCATGACGGCGCACACGGAAGCGTGTTTCTGGCTGAAAGCTTCCTATCCGGTGACAGAAAACTAGTGCAGCACAACGAACACGACGTGCTGCATACCTCCCTCTCTTTCGCCGCCTACGCGTCGCGATATTAACGACAACGAAGTGACCGGACATCAAAGATGACAGCAAGTAAGTAGTAAGAACCGAAATAAACAATACTAGACCAAGAGAGGTGCGTCCTACTTGCATTAGTGCTCGGGAGACACGGTGTCAAAGAAGCGCCGGCAATTGCGCCGCGCTTCACTCTGTAAAGACGGCGCAGTGCCTCCTCTAGTGGCAGACGCGTTACGCTTTTCCACTGCTGAATGCAGCTGGCAATGGCTTCAGCAGTTACAGGGCTATCCTTACGCTAAATATGAGTGCATACGTGAGCATGTGTGCTCGTCTGTTGGTGTTCGTGGGCGTGTGTCAGGGCTGCTTACTGAAAATAAGGTTCAAATCGGGTCAAGCGGAGATGCTCGCCGCACTTGTGTGAAAGGGAACGCGGCGGCAGAGTGGCACTGACAGGCACCGGAAGCGGTGATCCTTGGTGCCCGCTGTCCACGCCACCATTCCCGTGACATGTCCCTCCATGGGCTGCGCACCTGCTGTATACCGTGACAACGGCGTTGCCGACATCGCCTTACATCAACCCATTTTATCATGCCCTTCATTCCAAGAGTTAAAGCCTCACTTTCTATCACTATATCTTTTGCGTTCTCTTCATCGCCTTATCTCTCTGTTCTAGTTTTTTCCTTGCATCCACTGATCCGCTTATTGATGATAGTCCTCTTCGGAAGCTCTTGCGTCTCGATTCCAATACGGTCGTGTAACTGCTGTCTCTTCTAATATTTTGCGCTACTTATGACACTTGTCTCAAGTCGCCTCTCCGTGCCTCTCTACAGTGCCTAAATGTATCTTTCCTTGCACTTTTCCATCTCCGAAAATGCCTTATCACTAAAGAATACTCGCTGACAGAAACAGAGTCCCCGTCACTCCGAAACTACGAACCAAGCCAACCGTTCCCGATTGTGTCCCGAGAACCCGGTGACCGGATGACTGGCACATTCGCTTGTGCAGTAGTGCACCCTGCGACAGCCTGCACTGATTTCTTTCGAGCCGATGCGTTGCTTAGCGATGCAGAAGAGGGAGAGTGGTCGTGCTGCTTGGGTATTGCGCATCCGTATGCTTGAGAAGGCGTGCCGTTTCGACATTGCTCTCGTCACATCACTTTTTCGCGCCACATTGCCTGTTAACTGTTACCTACAGCCCTTACAGAAATAGTTCTTGAAGTTATGTTGTACTGTCCGTTTAGTTTTTATTGCCCTTCTATAGGCTTTTCGTTGAGAAGCAATCGAATGCAACGTGTAATTTTTGTTAGGGAGTAGGGCTTTCTGGAATGGTGCCGGTGTAAATGTGTTCGCTCTGTTTCGTTTGCGCATTATTTAGGCAATTTCCGATGCGATTACCTGTGAAGAAAGTGTCAGGTTCCTTTCTCTTGTCGTACATTCTTTTCTTGACCCGTCGGAGTGAATGGTACACAACATAGCAATTTACAAGACATTACCAGCGAAAACCTTAACTGTGTTATAATTGCTGTTGCGTTTATTGCGATTAGGAACGGAGTGATAAGAACTGATAATTGTGCACTGTGATATTGCTTTGCTTGTGCACTCAATATTGTGTCGGTTTGAGAAGGAAGAAATGTAACTACAAGGTACGTGACTTGCTCCTCTATTACTAAATTAAGAAAGCCTGTCAACATCGTTTGCGAGCTCATTGACTTTCAGTTTCCTACATAACTGTGGCACTATTTTAAACCAGATTTTGCAATCAAATGTACAATTAGCATGCACATGAGCTACATTACGTTTAACGAGAGATCTATATTCGACTGAGTTGGGTAGAATGCTGAGCTGCTACGCTGCGTGAAATAGAGACATGGTAATCTTGTGTGAACTATTATTTATGCCCGCAACTAATGACAGAAGCAAAATGTGGCTTGTTAGAAAGAACAATGGAATAAAAAAATTAATGACGCAAATCTGAAGAAAGAAAACATTTTGTGATGTTATAACCGGAAAATGCAAAGGAACACGAAGCTTGTGCATGTATATGGCGGAAATAACGCCAAAAAAAGAATTTAGCTGGCTCCCTGGTGCAAGCAATCATAATAAAACAGCAAATTAAAAATTGCGAAGATCTTAGTAAAAACAGCAGAGGATGCTGACGGTATTGAGTAGTCTATAGAAATGCAAAGACAATTCATTCGTGTCGCTGTATTTTCATACCTAACGTTAAATCTCCATGATCTGTTTTTATGCTACTTATTCTAGATAACACTCGTCTAGATATAATTGGCCGAAAAAAACAGGTAACCTTGGTGGACATCTTTTCTTCGTCTCGATGCCTTCTCTCTAAATATAAATAAATCAGCACTTTATATTTTCTATTCAATTCGCTGGCACCACAAAACAGTGACCCTTCTGCTTAGGGCTGTCCGTTAAAAGTGTTAATAATAAATCATGGTCACTGGTGAGCGTGATGTTTAGATTTTTAGATCAAAGGAACTAATTTCGCATTGTCAAGAGGAAAGTAGCTCTAGGAGAATGTGGCTTATGGCGGTGTACTCAATAGTGTACACTGCCGTTGCTTGAAATTTGCTGCTAAGGAGAGCTACCTGCCACTCCGTGAAAAGCGTGCGGGTGACAAACCCTGAGAGTGTAGGTACTGTGGTGGTTTTTGTAGTTCTATGACATCAGGGGGTGAAGTGTTGTTGATGCACTGTCAAACGAGGTCATGTTTTCAGGCCATGCTGCGCAATTTCAATGGCATATTACGAGTAGAGAGCGATGTCTTTGGAGTTCCCTTAGATACCCTCTTCATCGTGGCTAGAGATTCGCCCAGCATCTTGAGCAGATGTTCAGGGTGCAAGTAGACCTTATGATAACATGGTAATATATCCTTAAACAGGGGAAGAAACGAACAGGTGGATCAGTTGCCAGCCCAGACTGCCAGGCTAACACCGCCTGTAATAAACATCGTAACCAACCAGCCAAGCTTCTCTCGGTTTTCCAATCGCCAGTGAAGGTATACCATTAATTTTGTAACTTAAGGCTTTGGAAAAATTGTTAGATGGTTAATTGAGTTCTAGGAAACATTATTAGCTTATTGTAGTCAGAAACATTATTGTTACAAACCTACCCAGTTCCTTTTCACCACTTTAGAGTCAATTAGAAACCTGATACACTTAAGAACTTTAGAAACTACCCATAAGAATACATTTATACACTTCAAGGAGAATATTGCTGTCTCACGACGATCTCTTTTCCTCGTTCCGACTGCTGCCGGATCTGTCGGGATTGGCAGCCTGTTTTAAAGGAACGGGCATCATGCAAACTTCAAAATTATTTATTTATTTATCTCAATGAGCAGCGCCTTGTTTCGTCCTTGTATTTGCTAGGATGCGATCAGAAAAACAATTGCAGCATGTTCGTGAGTAGTTTGATGCCTATGCAGAAACTAAAAGGCGCAGAAGTTCACCAATCTCACATAATAATGCTGATGCACAGAAAAGCCTACTTTTATAAACTGACGCACTATTCTCTATCTAGTTTGTAGCCTTTGTTCAGACAC
The DNA here is from genome assembly GCF_013339745.2 of Dermacentor silvarum. NCBI lineage: Eukaryota > Metazoa > Arthropoda > Arachnida > Ixodida > Ixodidae > Dermacentor > Dermacentor silvarum. The sequence goes on from NC_051157.2 coordinate 92,754,796, forward strand.
TGACGTATAAAAAAAAAGATATATGTGGACATACATTTTTCGTATTTAAGCTATCGATGAGCTACTTGAGGTTCGGGACACACTATTCGCGAAGTAGATACACTCCTGTGATCGTGGATTAACGCGTCACATTGACGCATCATTCACACGTATCGTGAAGAGGGTTCCGAAACCGTTGGGCTTTTTTCGCACCTTGCATTGGAAACTTGAGAAATCTAATATGAATCAAGTGTGAAGGAGTGGCTAACGACGACCACGGGAACGGCGTTGCTGCAATGCGCATTCAGGTGAATGTGGCAAGATTCTTTTCATCTTTTTCGCACAAACTCCGTCGCTAACTACTCACATGACTGACTATTCCGGCATTACCCAAAATTACACGAAAACGTTCCGCTGAGAAACAGCTTTGTGAAGGAATCCTTAAACACGTAAATTCTTCGTAGCATAAGCCAACGCACCTACACAAATATTCGGGCTTAGGCGGAATGAACTGAAAGATCAACCTGGTGAAAGAAACGCAAAGTTATTGCCCTTTTAACTTCACCTCTTTATTATTCCCCGACCCACAATGCATTTATTCTGTGAACTGTGTTGTCCCCCTACAGCCTCTTCTTTTTTTCACTCGCGATCACGATGTGCTGACTGCAAGTGCTGCCATTTCAGCAATTTTGGCGCTCGATTTATCGCCATTTTTGCCTGTTTAGCGGCACACTTTTCCAGTTAGCAACCCGCGACATTCTTTTTAACGAGGTGATAGGACAATTGGCGACATTTTACCGACATTGAAGTTAACAAGGTTGCTTTGAAAAGGACCTTCTGGAATCCCCTTTATTGTTTAAAAGCTACGTTACAATATATAGCGGAAGTGGCCGAAATCGGCTGTACAACGCGTAGGTTCGGTGACCATAAAGACAGAACGGTTGCCTTCACATCGGTGATATTCACACTGCTTCCTAGTACGAAGGTCTTCACAGTATTCATAGTGCGCTTGCAAAACGCATGCTTTTTTTTCCCAGCGGATTTGTTAAGGCGACTATAGACGCACTCGAAAACGTTAAGCGCCAGTTTTCATGGTGTTGTAAATAAACTACATACTTCACCAAATCGTATGTTGAGAAAATGTGGCGAAAATAGAGGCATTTTGCCTCTATTTCGGAGGCCAAATTTGGAGGCCAAATTTTGCAGTATGTGTGTCAGCTAGGGGCTCAATGACAATTGCTAAATCCTCGTTTTCTGCCCGTTTAGAGCCGTTATATGACACGCTGCAAAATTTTTTGCCTCTTCCCTGAACCAACGTCGTCAGAGATTTCATATTTAAGGAAATGGAGGTCGCTTTATGGGCGACGTGCGCCGAAAGTTTGAAATGTGTAGGTTATTTATGTACTTTGAAAATGATTACTCAATACTCGTCTTCGCGCAAATTTTATACTTTGTATAAGGCATGTTTAGCTTTCACGTAGATCAAGAGGTGGGAGCATAGCATTTGACCTGCGTAATGGTCACGTAATTGGCATCGCCGGGTTAGCATGCTAGCAAGTGCGTGCCAAAGACTTTAGCTCTCACATCAAGAACACCGAGACCTAGAAAATATACCGCGATAATGTAGACATTTGCATGGTACGAAGATCTGATTACTTGTGCATTTTTTTGTAGTCGTGTTGCATTTCGAACCTCACGATATGAAGGTAACCGCCGGATTTCAGGTGTCATCTGCTATTGTTATGTAAGTGTATCAGTAAAGTAAAAGCCCACTAGTCACTGCTGGTCAATTCAGTGTTCAAAGATTTTTAACCCCCGTGGACCCTAGAGAAACAGGAGAAGTCTCTGTAAACGATTTGTGCCACGTTAGCTCATATTAGAGTCGTTCAAAATAGTCGTTCAAATGCTTACGTCACCGAAAACGTACTCAAAAGCACAAGCGCGAATTTTAGAGATGTCGCAGGTACTTTAGTGATAGGTTTCAAAAAATTATAGCGATGCTTTTGACCACGACGTCGCGGGTGCGACTGCCGGCCGTGGCGGCGCTTCCGCTCCCTGTCTTTTTTTACTGCACTCCTGGATCCTTGTAGGTCTCAAACGGCATGCCAGTACCAGTCTGGCATAACGTCCCTTACTGGAAGGTGGCATGCGCAGATTGTCAATTGTGACATGCGCAGAAATGACAATTCAATGAAGAAAACCCGTTATAAATGTTTTCAAGGATCTCTTCACTGTTTCTTTTTTTTGTTCTATTAGGCCGAATCGCGTGCAGAAAACGAGAAAGCATTGTACTAATGGCGTGGGAAGTTATTGATACTATTATTAGATTTACTAACGGAACACAACGAGCGAGGATAAAAGTGAGGAGCTGAGGGTCGACTGCAAGCAGGTATGTCAAAACACCTGATATGAGAAAGAAGTACAATTAGATACATATGGCATCGTTTCTTTTCTTCATCTGGATTTCTCATATGCCATTGATCGCGGATTTTGCAGCTCTGTTTCCTTTTGCTTATAGAAGAGAAATGCGTACTGCAGATAGCGATAAGGGTGGCAAAGTAAAGCTTTTTTATGAATTTCAGCTTGTTTCCAAATGTTAGCGATTTTAACTCTGTTGCGTCTACTTGAGTTCTTGTATTGAGCCCTTCCATGGCCTGTTTTTCGATTCTGAAACCGATTCAGAAACGGTATGTGGAAACCACTTCAAACAAACACCTAAATCAACACTAATACACTGTTCATGGGTGCCTTGTCTACTACTTTCTACAAGTGCACAAACGAGATTGGTATATAGATTGAGATATTTCCAAACGAGATTAAAAGAATGATGGCTTCGTTGCCTGTGCAGTGTCACGCCTGACGGGTGGCATCTGCACGACTGTGTAGGCACGTTTACTCGCTCGTGCCGACGAAATGCAACCACTGCACGCAAAACACAAAAAGGCCGCATATGCGCAACCGCATTGCTTGGTAATGCATAGGAATGAGGAAAAGGAGACGCTTCATTTACGAAGCCCCGGTGCCACAATGAAATTGCTGCGACTTGCCTGTGTTATTGTTCTTTTCTTTTTCTTGTCAATGTACGACTTGCAAAGGCTTCAGGGCACCTTCATTTGCATGGCCATAGTTTGGCACTGCATTACATCGAGCATAGTACCTCTCTCCCTCTAGCATCGGCTGATGAAAGGCGGCGCAGGAGCGGGAGGGTGAGCAGAAGGAGTTGGAGACCTGGCGAGCTTGCATATAGCTGTAGTTTATTTCTTCCTTTTTGCACACAACGCCTTTCGGCCATTCCCGTGCGCCCATAGCAGCAGCCGTTCAGTCTTGCGAGCTCGTCCTGCAGCGACGCTTAACGAGCAAAGTACTACAACAGTGATGAACAAATTGCCCATACGGGCTGGCACCACCAGCAGTGTGGAGCGCAAATTAACTTTCGTCCCCTTCTCTCACTCCTTCACTGTCCCGTCCATTATTCTCTCCCTCAATTCCAGCTTTCGGGCTATGCATGGTGCGACTGTGCCTCCAGGTCACCGTCATGCATACATAACACAGAGACAGGCATGCTACGTTTTATTGTGTTTCGGTTATGCGGACTGTACCGCGACAAATGGCGTTAACTTCACTCTGCTGGATCTGGCCTCTCTCAACGCGCCACGTTTTTTTTTTCTTACTAATTTACTCTGGAGTTATTCGCGTGCATGCAGTAAAGCCTACACGTCCATAATACGAAAATGACGGAAGTGTGGGTTTGCTTTCAACACCATGCTGCATGTTTTAGTGGCAAAGAAAAAAAATTACATCTACGCAACCGCCGTGTGTCGGCGAGGCAGGTAGTCATGTGTGAGTAATCGAGAAGCACTGATCATGTACATTGACGGTGTGCACATTTGTGCATACAACGTGTCTTTTTCAGTTCTTGCCAGTGGTGGCAACGAAAAAGAAAACAAAACAAACAACAAAAACGGGGAGATGAGCTTCTTGTAAGTTCAACACCCGGTGTATATACTGCGTGGCTTCAGTTCATTTCGGAGTGCTGGGTGTTGCCATACCTATCCACTTAGCTGGAGGCACTGCTATGTTTGGCGTGATGTTCGACGTACCACATTCTAGCATGAATGGTAAAACAATAGTTCTTTTTTTTTCTTCCTTCTTATGACTGCAGCTTATAATTTACTTGAAGTTCTGCATTTGTCTTCCTATTGTTTAAATCTGTCAACTCAAGCTATATACAAACATATTTTTAGAACAAATGGCAATACGAGTGGGAAATACAGAATTCTTGTAGTTTTCTATGAAAGCCGCGTAGCGTCTTTCATTTCTTTCACGAACAATACTCAGGACACTGCCCCATTGATTATTGTGAATGAGCTAAGAAAAATGAAGCCTGAGCAAGAAACAGAGTTGAGAATATATGTAACAGGTGTGCTGATAAGAAATACCTAGATTTACAGGAAACCGCGAGAAACTTAAAAGAGCACCGACTGGCATACTGAAAAAAAAGAATACAAAAACGAAATTCATGGAGAAAATGAACGATTCGTACTGTAGTTTAGGTCAGTTAGTTGTCCTTCGGTCTTTCTCTGCACTTCTCCTCCCTTGATAAACAATATTTGTTGAAGTCAAGGCAATGGTTTTGTTTCTTGGCGTATTTTTGCTTCCAGTTTAGTTCTGCCCCGTTTGAAAGCGATACGTTGTATTCTTGGAATGAACAGAGCAGTTTGGATGTAGCTCACGCGCTTTGGCGTCACTGGTGACAAATTTCTGTTGAAAGAAGTGATGTAAAAATACTGAACAATATAGGATGTTGTCGAACGGGACGTTCTTGTTGCAGTTCTTGCTCCACTTTCGAAAGAACGGTTCAGTTATGGTGTAAACAAAGAGCAAGATTTTACGGGATTAGATCTGTTTGAGTAAAAAAAAAATATTGGCGCGAACAGTTCAAATGTGTAATTTCTGCCAACGTCCCTCAACATAAATTGAAGCAGTACAGAAGCGGTCGGAGGGAAGGATCCTGTAGCAACCCTATGTTCTATAAGTTTACGAAATGCACCCACAGGTGCGCTGGCCGTCCTGGCAAACTGCGAATAAGACTATGGCTTATTGGAAGTATATAACAATACTTCATGATCTTATAGGCTCTATTCTTTTCGGTAATGTATTTTTATCATCAGGTCAAATACATTTTAATAATTTATTAACGATGAACCTGTTGCAGGACCCGCAACTCGCCCTAAGAGGGTTTTGGTTTATTTGCGCTAGCTTTGACTTACTATATTGTCTCAGTACACGAAATCTTTTTACTTAATTGTTCATGAAAGCACTCTTCTCGCCTAAATTGATGGGTTCTGTGGATTTCCGCTGTGCAGCGTTGTCATGTCAGGTATCTTTTGTTAGTAGAGGACATAATAGGCCACCGTATTGCTGAACAAAATTAAAGAAACAGCTCCCTACGTGGCATTCTTGTAGTGCTAAGTCTGAAATTACTTATTCTTGTTGTCATAGAGGTCAAAGCCGTACAATTAGCTCGAAGATGACTTTTAAGGGATGCTACGAAAAATTTTAACAAATGTTTTGTTCTTTAATATGCACCGGAGAACGAAAATGCCAGTATTTTGACATTTAGTTTCTATAGCAAACGAGCTACCGTGGAAGGAATGCATTTAAAGAAACACATGTACCGCATATTGTATTAACTGATCAAAAATGCTCCGCAAATATTTGCTTCAGAGTTCTCGAAATTCACGACCAGTGTTGATATTCAATGGATATCAGGCTTTGATAATAAGCCAATTCTAATTATTAGCTTTATTTTCTATATACAAGTGCTTTCATAAAATTGATGAAGTCAGTTTCGTGCTCCCACAGTCAAAGAATGTTATAAAATGTCGCCCTTCAACCATACTTGAAAACGGAAAATTTCATTTGAGCTTTATTCCTTTATTTTATTAAAGCATCTTTGCTGGTGCTTTTCTATAGACGCCTACATGAGTGTCGCCGTTAATATCTTCGCTTTTATCTTTCAGTCTTTGTGGACCCACTAATAATAAAAATATTTTAAAGCAGTTCATGGCTTCACATACGCTAAAACATTGTGTATGAGAACCGTTTGGGCGAAGCTGGCACGCATGAGTAGGCGGGAAAGAAAACGACGACCAAGGAGAGAGAGACATTGGGCTTGCGTACCAGTACCTACGTGGTCGATTCACATTTCTATTTAGACCTGGGTCACTTACTAAGGCGTTACTGTCCTGACGCTAACGGCCTGCAATACCAGACAGCCCGTCGCTAAGCCAACTTCTCCGACTCGCTTATCGTAAAGATGACTCACGCCGGTGATCATAGGGCGACACCGGAGGTGGGCCTGCCTGTACTGATATAATTTATAGGCCGCCACCACTTCCTTCACTTTTGGAGGCGTGTGATGCTGCTCCTCACCGTAGGCATATCACCGCCGTAATGGCTCTTATCATCACGGCCTTCTTCGCTCATGAGTGCGAACACTCGCAGCTCTATAGCATACAATCACCCTCTTATTCGTTCCCCGTTCCGCATAGCATTACGCTCCCTCTGTTTTTTCTATGAACAAGAAAACACCGAAAGCGCACGCATGAGCTCTTCTCTAGCGATCTCGTGTTGCGTGCCTTTTATTGGCACTCTCTTTACACGTGCCTTATTTATGTGGGATGCTTAGAAAGTATGCACAGTGCAGATCCACCGGAGAGGAGAACAGGTGCGAAAAACTTACCTTCATGAAGAGCAGTTCCTACAAAGTCTTTCTTGCTTTTGGTTCATGATTTTCGAGTTCGTTGCTGGAACCTGTTTGGAGATCCGCTATTGTATGTATTTCTTTTCCCTTGTGTTGTAGACGCCCGATAAATTAGGAAAAAACGTGGCAGCGTATCATAAAGTTGTTTTTTTTTTGTCAATTTACTACTCGGGTGTTATGCTACTCTAAAACGCGTTTATTTGTAGATCCTCCCCAGTGAGACAAATGTTCCTTTCCTTCCATTCATTGGAATCTCAAGACGTTGCCCTAATATAGAGGGAAGCAAATGGGGACAGGTCGAATACAAGATGATGCAGAAGCACCAGGGAAATACGGGTACAACTATTCGCGCAACGCGTCAGTGAAGATCTACTGTATGCTTTAAGGAAAATAGACTATGACGCAATGAAAAACAACAGAGAAACGAAATATCACATTATAAGAAATGGCTGACAAAAGACACTAACTGTTTAAGCACCCATATACGATGCCACCTCTGTATACTTTTAATACACAAGCCTTCTTTGGCGGTAGCCCAGCTCCATCACGCGAAAAGTGTAACGTCTTGTAGCTGCACAAAAATGCGGAATTCCGGAAGTTAATAGATTTCATCCTTATAAAACTGTAAATGTAGGTGATAAGGAACAATTAAAAGCAGGCAATACCCATAGCAGGTCATTGGGCTTCATAAAAATGCATGGGTAAGCTTATACGAGGGATGGGCCAACTGAAATTTGGAGGTGGGCCAACTTCAAATTTGATGGTCGGTCAGCTTGAAGTTTGGAGGTGGCCAACTCAAATTTGGGTCAAAAACGAAAAATGGGTGAGTTGGAATGGAAGCGGAGTTTGAACTGGGACACAATCTAAGGCACAAGAAGTGCTGTATCCTGTCTCATGCCGTACTTTAGCTTGTGTTCCAGTTGTTCGCGCTCCGAATTAGCCATAAAATTTGGGTTGGGTCAACCTAAATTGGCAGTGGGTGAAATTAATATTTGCAGTTTGGCCCGCATGAAATTTCGGTGTGGGCAAACTGAAAGTTGAGGGTGGGTTCACACAAATTTCTGGGTAGGCCCACCTAAAATTTAAGGGGTGGGCCAACTTAAATTTGGCGATGGACCATCTTGAAATCTGAGGGTGCGGCAGCTTAAATGTCTGCGTGGTCCAAGTTGAAATTTCGGGGTGGGATGACCTAAATATGGAGGTGACCAAATTGAAATTTGGAGGTATGCTTACACATACTTAGACAAATACACTGTAGTTTCTGCATTCCTTTTTCATCAGTGAGCGCTCCTCATATAGTGTCATGGTCCGACTCCTAAAGAGCATTGTATTTCAACGATTCGATATGACACCGTCCTTAGATAAGAAAAATAAGCTGATCCAAAGCAATTCTTGGAACCTATCCGAAGCGAACTTTAAGTGAAGCTATTGCTTAAATGCATTATAATTACCTAACGACAATGAGTACAAGTTTTTCTACTTTCACGCTACGTGAGGTGTGATCTCGTGAAGTGTTTATGCTTATCCAGAATAAATGTCAGAACTTCAGTGTCATGAAATTTTGATGTCTAAATATAGGCTGATTATGATGACGATATTTCGATGAAATGTGGGAAATACGCAAGATCAGGGCTATACGCAGGATCATGAGAACGTGTGGGTTCACTTTTAGGGGTCCAGCTAAAATTCCTAGGGAGTATTTCTTTGCCTGTCTATAGGCATTATAGGGAACGCTTACAAACTTTCCCCTTTTCCCTGAAAGACTAAAAACGACAGAAGTTTGATAATTAGTAGATGTGAGGGCCATCTTATTGATGACGTGCACCGAAGTTTTAAAGTGTGTAGGTTGGTGAAGTGCTTTGAAAATAATTGCTGAATACTCGTCTTCCCCCAATTTCTATGCGTTATACGGGAAATATAACTATTTTACCCCGGCCTCGTAGATAAATGCTGCAGGACACGATGTTTATATTTTATGCAAGTAGAAAACATGTTGTTTGCAACGAATGAGAAATGCTTATTCTGTGTAGATTAAAACAGCATTTCTACAAAGCTACTGATTCAAGCATTATAAAATGGTCTACGGTTGTGTCCGTGATGCTTTCCAGAGTCCTAAAACAACAGTAAGAGGCACCAAGTTTACATGCAACAAAATAAGGGGATTCTAAGGGGTAATCTGCGGCAAAGCATTCATGTTCCTGGATTAATTAGAAGTATAGAAAATACTCACTGAACCCTCATTTTTCCGCTATATTTAGGTGCCATGTTAAGTTTGTAGTTGGCCTCTCCGGTGTCCTCGGTGAACTGAACAGGGCACCTCATTTATGTTTCATAAAATAAGAACTGTGGCTATGGGTATACCGGCAAGAAAAGTTCAAAGTGCGTGGGTCAATTGCAGTCTCGTCAATAAATTACGTGTGTCAGTGACCTACAGCGCTATAAATGTGGTTTACAATGTGGTTTAGATTATACTGATGCCTTGTCAGCTCGCAGAACCACTATTACATCTGCGTTTGTTTTGGGGACAACTGTCGCGCTCGCAGGATTGTTGATGCTATCTATCCGCTGCCACTTACAGCATCGTATTGATGCTTTGTGTTTATTCTGCAGCTTATTCTATCATGCCACAATAACACCGCCACATCATGCATAATGTTACAGACCTGTTACAGTGTTACAATGAACAGTTACAGACCTTGGGATCTGTGAAGACCTTACATTTTAGCAACCTTGTGACCGTAGCAAATGAACACGCGGAACAATACGTTGTTCACAGGTTCTGGTACAAACTGAACATTCAAAGAGCCTGCTCCGGACCATGACTGCGGATGTATTGAGCTTTGTCGGATATCTCGCGGTCCCTAAACCTTTGACATCGAGTATAACACATTGTGTTTAAACAGTGGTATCTCACAAACATACCTGAACAGCCTTATTGCAATGTAATGGTGATATGACTTGATCCCGCAACCATCAGCTCTTTATTGCTTGTATTGGAGAAGCCAACTTTTAAGTCAACATCTGATGACGCTTTATGTAGGCCAGGTCTGGGACTGTATTTTCACCGATTATTTTAGTTTTTATTCCCCTTATCATTTGTCATATGTTCGCAGTTAACCGTGCAACCTTTAAAGTGACGCTCAGCCACCTCGATTGCCACATTGATGAGAAATGCATTATCTGAAAATTGATTTCACAATATATGGGCCCGGCTCTAGCGGGGCCCGCTTATAACCAGATAAGTAAAATGCGATGTTATCAGCAGCATGCCGTCATGTTGGCGATGAAGCGCACTTTGCGAAGCCCTGGTAATGTCATGCTCTTTGCTAGATTTATCCGTTTGTGTCCCACCGGCAAGAAGGAATGATAACAATCCCCTCAGCTACAAAGGGATGTATAACAACGCTGGTGAGACCAAGATGCCACCACGGACATCGATATTTTTCAAGTCATAATAATGATGCTTCAGACAGCTGAATTATGCCAACACGTTTTTTCTTTCTTTTTTTCCGGAACGCATTATTGCAGTGGAATTATGACACTTACACGAGTCTTCACGGACAAGCGAGCTAGTCACAGTCTCCTGCCCATATACAACAAAAGGACTAAGACCACAATAACCGCTGTACTGCTCAGGCAACGATCACACTTTCACATATAGTTAAAACTAAAACGGTAATACGGATTAACATCTGGCCAATACTATATATCACTCGGTTAAATTCAGTTGTCTACGACGACATCGACAAAGGCTTAGCTCTTCAACCAGCAATGGCTCCTAAGGCCACCGCTGCAGGTCCCACCACGGTGTAAAAAACAGCAAGTTTCAAACCTACAGCATGGTCGATGGAGTTAAGCTGTATTTCTAAGCAGTTTTAGTGTATTCGCCGTTAGGAGTTCGAGACTTCGTTTTCTGTGTTTGTCCTTCCACCATTTCCGCTGCACCGTCGTCGCCATCGCCAAGTCGTCGCCTCGGAATGATCGATTAATTTTTTTTATTCGACGAACGAACAATCAGTCCTCATTTTAGCCTTGAATCTATTATTCGCTTGTGATGCAGGGTGTTTGATTGTATAATTGAATAATCGAAAATTTCCATGGCACTTTAAAAAGGTCGGTACACAATTATCTAGTTTTGTAGGACCCTATTTTAATGTTTGAGAGGTGGAACCAAGTTTGAGACGCAGGTGTATAAACGTCTTACAAAGAATAATCTTTAGCTTGTTTAATACTAAATATAGTTAGTACTAAATGTAAATTACACGTAGTCCAGAATTGAATAAGATGCATGGCACTAGCGAATCCCTGTAGAGTACAGGTAAACAAGAAATATGAAATATGGCAGAAGTGAATTGTGAAGTGTAATTAAAATATGCAAGAAATTGCAATATGCACGTGGTAAAAAAATTACTGGGTTAAGATATTTAACCACATGCTCTTCTTTATAAAGCGAAGGAGTGTCAATTGGCTGGGATGTTTGGGTGAAACCGACACTTTCTTTGAATGGCCACACGACCAGCATGCGAGAATAAATGCTAGGGCACTATAAATTTGCTTAAGTTGACATGATCTCCATCGCTACGTCAAATACATGCTCCAAACCGACGTGCATGCTGTGCCACGTCTTTAGGGGGCTGGGGGTGGCACGACGATCAACGACTGCATTGCTGGAGGGTGCCGAGAATTGCGAGAGCATTTCAAGCCTCCGAATTCGGGCGGGGTGGTGGCCTATGGCGGAAGAGACGGGAAGCGCTCGGCTTGGCATTACTCGGGACTCGCAAAAACAGCCGACAGTCGCTCTACCACTGCTCGTGCGCTGCAATTCCAGTATGGTTTCAAAATTTTCGCTACATTCCTGTCAAACTCTCGAACACGATTAATCGAACAGGTCTAATCAATTAGGTCGATGAAATAAATGGTGGACATCGATGAAGAATAATGGTGTTGCGGTATATATTTATTCGATTAATCGACTAATAATTCTTCTATATTACCAACCATATCGCCACCTTTTGGCCACTCCTTCGACCCTAGATTCAACCTTGCTTTAAGACAAAGGAAAACAAAGTTTTGCTAACGTCGCCACTGGGGATGCAACTTTTGGCCTTGCTGTACCAATAAGTAACACAAATAGACGTTGTAATCTAATGTGCAGTATCTAATCTAATGTGCAGCATTGACCCTTAGCAAATTGTGCACGCCACACAGACTGTGAGCTTGGAGACATCTCTGCGTGTACTTAACGGGCCGCAGCACTTAATACTGTAGCTTGAAAATGCAATACCGTGCGCATTACAAATAAGAAATTGTTCTTGAGAGTTGGACCTTTTAATGTTCTTTTTACAAAGATATTAACTAAGCGTACATCCACCCGATTTTTCGCCCAGGCATCCCACATTTCAAGTACGTGTCACGTTTTAAAGAATCATCATTATCATTATCATCACCATCATTATTATTATTATCATCGTCAACGTAAGTGACATAATCGTCATCATCGCCACTGATATGGTGGTGTTCACTGTGACAGCCTCCTGCAGCCGCACACATCAGAGCTGGAGGAATTGCTCAAATATGCAGCTTTATTGTTTGCTTGTTTGGTTGGTGACAAGGTACTATCAGCCAGCGTGGGGTTAAAGCAAAACTGGGTTAATAATTCGTACTATGTAGACAGCAGTAATAATCAAATCAGAAGGAAGACAATAAATAAATAATTGTCGCCGGTGGATACGCGACTCATAACAAAAGTACTAAAGAAGGAATTGGGTATGCCGACGCGGTTTAAATAAAATACAAAGGAATTGATACTTTACAGCGTGGATCTCCAACTTAAATACCAGCTTAATGCAGAACTTTCCAAAAGTACCGAGACAGTAATTCACATAGTGTGCACTGGGTGCACCATACACAAAGCATTTTCTATATCGCAGCAAACGGGCTTTATCTCCGACTTACTCTGGAGGCAACGACGATGGTGGGGATGTTCGACATCTACTCCTCGAATCTCTCAGACATATATATATATATATATATATATATATATATATATATATATTGTTATGTTTGTTATGCGAAAAGGAGTAGCCACCAGCATTAAATGCTGCCTCCAGCTGTTTCTTGTATTGTCATTTCAATTAACACAATTTAAACAATTATTGCTTGATTATTATCTGCATATGCGGTTCAAAATAAAATACATTGCACTGAGAGCTAAAAAAATCCAGAAAGGCACAACATTGGCGATAAAAGCGAATGTATTATAAATAAACACCTATGCTCAATTCAGATTACAAAACAAATAATTAATTAATTATCACATAAAGCTTTGTTTCCGTAATTGGATGTTTGCTTTCGCCTGCCGAGCTATGAATTTCTAAACAAGAGACAGCGTTATCTGAATAGTCGCAATTGCTGCATGTGCTCCTCCACCGCGGCTCTTTTTTCATAAACACTTGACCTGCTCATACGACATCGTAACTTGTCAGAGTATCTGAACATAACTGAAAGTAAAGCCAGCGTTTGTGTCTGCAGGGATCTTATTTCTTATTGCAGGTTAGCTCGACTGCATCCCACCTTTTCCTTTCACGGAAGAGTAGCGAAGACCTTTCCTAGCGGCGAACGCCAGAGAGACGCTAATAAATTATACGCTGTTCGAAGAATCTCATGCCTTCTGGGACGAAAAAAAAAGGAGATTAGGATAGAATGTCTAGACGTAAACGCGATTTCAGGCTATTCCAGTCCGTGCGAAAGAGCAAGAATAAAGAACGGCCGAAAGTGCTTCAGAAGGAGACCTGGCCTAATTTAGTAGGTCCTGAGAAAAGTTTTCTCCGAAGTGTTTCGTGATTAATGAAACCTATAAGAGGGCCCTCGGCCTTCGGCTTCAATTACTCCTACTCTGAAATGCCTTTTCTTTCTCTTGGTTTTCTGGACGCAGTTAAGAAGGCTGTTCCAGGCTATACAAGCTGGAGGCGGAATGTAGTGGGGAAAAAAAGTTTTCTCGCTTAGAGGTCATGGGTTCAAATCAATTTGGAAACGAAAGGATGCGTGAATGCAGCAGCGCATCCAGTATGCCGCGGTGATGTGCGTGCGTAGTCTGCGTGCGTCGCCAACAGTATACAGAGTCCCTGAACACAATCTGAGTTATGAGAAAGGCTGTGCGTGCTCGGGAGATAGGGTTGCATACTTTGTATGGCGGGCGAGAAAACAAACGAGGGAACCGCGAATCGCGTAATTATGCATCGAAGCCGTGGGCGTACAACAGAGCGCTTACGCGGAACGCGCAGGCACTGTGATTTGCAAGGGCTGTGTAATTCAATGCTACAAAAGCGTTTTAGGATTGGAACGTAGAGTCATGAGACATGATTTGAATAACGTCACGTAGGGATCAAGTTATTGAACGCGTGCTTGTACAGTTGTTGGCGTGTGCACTTGGAACTCTGAAATACAGTGAAGTGAAAAATACACTTTTTTATTGTACATTTGCTTTATTTTTGAGATATACACTAAAGTGACGGGTTTTTCAAGAAAAGCATTTTTCCTAAACAACCGCAAAAACTACATTTGACCAGTTTGCTTGTGCGGTAAACAGGTATGTTCGAATTGTTAGTAGCAATCTATGCCTTTCTTTTATGCCAAAAGAACTACTGATGGCGAAATGATTTTATATGCTTATCATTGCTATCGGTGAAAGTGGTTAGTTAGACTACGCAATATCGTTAAGGCACTTTGAGCATCGTTCCTCGCAATGCAATATTGTTCCTGATGTGCTGTGATCAACATCTGCCATGGGTAAAAAAGAAGAGAAGCTTCAGAGATAAGCTAAACAAAAGAAAAATGCTGAATTAGAAGTAACGGCCTGTACTGAAGTGCTATAAAAAACATACTTTAATAGTTACAGGATAATAGAACGTGCCATAACCTACGTGTAACGCTGAACCTACGCTGAGCGCCAGAAGGATGCAACGGTTGTATGTGTGGATTGCACCAGTCGGCATGTCATTTTTCCTCTTAATGTAAATTTATGTATTTCTTTTCAGGAGCATTTAAAGAGGCACAATTACTGAATGAATCAAAAACCAACCGATGCCGCAGACTGCGGCAGCCTTGTTGCATCACAACACGATTTCCAGTGAAAATAACGCTTTCGAGCGCTTGTATCTAGCAGTTATGTCGAATGCCCGTAACTGACCCCCATTCCAGAACAACTTCTTCTTGGGTGACTTGGTGTTAGCTTAACATGATCTTTGTACCGCCAAAACTCGAAAGTGAAAGATAACAGTGAGAGGAACAAAAGAAAAGACAAGACGAGTGCTACCATATAGCGCTCGTATTTTCTTTCATCTCGTCCTCTCACAGTTAATTATCTTTCATTTCCGATTTTTTTTTGCGCTACTAAGATAACGTTAAGCTAACGTCCATTAAGCCTTCCTCACACATGACCCAGAGCGTGGCAACAAATTTACACTCTACGCAACTGCGTTGATAACCACGTCTCTTCGAAGATATATACCTTATATTCAAACAAGAAGTTTACAGCAAGATGGAGACGAGGTGATTAACAGTGATCGAACAAGAGCTGCCTCTGGAGAAGAAGGAAGGAAGGAATGAGGGACGGAATAGACGGAAAGACAGGGAGGTTGGCCAGTTTTCAGACCAGCTGGCTGCCCTGTGCTGGGGAAAAGGAGCAAGGGGAATAAAAAAATAATAGAAAAGAGACGTAAAAATTGTAAAGAACACACATACACAAAGAAAAATACAGTACTGCTCAAAGTCTGTCTCTGAGACCAGTTCTACGCAAGAATCGCAACAACGCTTTCAAAGCCTTCTGTGATGAGGACGGTCTCGGCCAGTGTCCCAGGACCCTTTCCTCTGAGAAAGGGCGTTTATCAAGTCCAGCTAACACTCTTGAGAGTTCTTTCCTGGACGCACTGAAGAGGGGACACCCACAGAGAAGGTGGGCGATTGTTTCCTCGCAGCTACAGTTGTCACATGTAGGGCTGTTGGCCTTTCCGATCCGAAATGAGTAGGCATTTGTGAAAGCCACGCCAAGCCACAATTGGCACAGAAGCGTCTCCTCAGCTCTAGATATTCCTGACGGAAGACGAAGCTGTAGATTCAGATCAAAGTTGTGGAGACGAGCGCTGATAAATTCCGCTGAGTTCCACTGCGCAAGTGTAAGTTCACGTGCGAGCCAACGAAGCTTTGTAGCTGCGTCTATTCTGGATAGGTGTATAGCAGTACAGTTGAGACTATCATGAACAGATTGTGCGGTCCTTCTGGAAAGTGCAGCTCTTTAAAGTTATTTTGTTGCGCCAATATCCAAAGTACATATTTCGATCCTCGTAAACTAATGCTTGTCTCTTAAACATGGTTGCACAACAATATGATACTACTTGCAGCTTGTATCTATGGTGCAGAAGGTACTGCACGTTCAGAACAACCATTGTCTTCTTGACAAGGCCAGTTGCCAACAGCCTAATCATCTTTTATAGAACAAATCTTTCTGCAGACCAGATGTTCAGCTATAACTGCTGTCCTGTGCCAACCAAAGTAAACTTACTGTTTCAAGCTTCGACACCGATTAGTCAATAATCTACCAGTAATTTTTCATCTCGCCACAGTTGAAAGAGAAGATCAATGGTCGAACAAAAAACGTCACTGGAGCCAATGTTTCAACACGGGGACTTGTAGAAAACATTATTTGTCCGACCACTGCTTTTCACTTCAAGCCACCAGCTTCCTCTGCACTTTTGTCTTGTTTGCATTTCTCATTTAGGTTACTTTAGAAATAGCCGAAGGTGCATTCTGAGCACAATGTGCACTTGCAAAACGTCAGTGAAGTCGTGCTGGATATGTTATAACTACTGTGGTTTGTCTGTGCTCGCCTGAATACGTCACACGAATAATTTTTCTTTATGTATTGCCTGATGCGCAATCATAAGCATCCCAAATACATAAGTGGTATAATTGCGTTAGCATGTTGCTTCTTCATAGCGAATATTTCTTAACCTGGTTTGAATCGCTGTGCGGTCATTAGTTGAAATGAACGGAAATGGCACATCGCACTGAAGGCTCCTTGTTTACTTTTTTTATTATGCTATCTAGGTTCGGCATTATCTCAGAAAGCAACCGCCACTTCAAACATGACTGCACAGAATCGAAAGAAAAGCCAAGATAAAAGAACAAGACCTGCTATGTTGAAGCACGTCACCGTTTAGGTGGAGAATGCTTTGGGGGAATAAGGGTGTGAACTCAACCAAAAGCGTGAAATTACATTGAAGAGAGGTTGATGGAGCAGCCAGAATTGTTAAGTGGCATAACGTGGCACAGTGCATGCAGCACCGTGATTGCAGCTGTGCACTTCCTGAGCAACACACAAAGAGCTAATAGGCGCAACCTCGGCGCCGTGCCGGGAGGTGGGGGTAACGCCTTCCGTTGCCTGCAACTGTCATCCTTTCAGTGCTCCTTCCTTCTCCACGAACACGGGGAGGCTCTGCACGACCCAGTTTGAATCAAGCAGCCACTTGCCCGACGTCCACACAACGCTGGGGAGTTCAGCTCCCTCGCTGCCATCGAAGACAACTGCGGCAGCCTGCTGAGCGTCAGCTGCCTTTGACAGGGATGCCACCCCGCCTTCATCTACTGTTGCTCGCATCAGTAGCTTTTCCTTCGGTAAACAACAGCGCCCCGCCCTTTCCGTCACCACTCGAAAACTCGCTCCACATACGTGTCTCTTGTATTTCGATCTTGCAGTGTTACTCTTTTGTAGTTTATTTTTTGATTGCCAGAAAACGCGTTACAGTGTGTGCTACAATTTTTCTATTACACGAATCAGCAATTTTAAATGTTGCAGATATTGGAGCGATCAATTATTACCGTCCTGCAGTACACTTCGTTTTTATCGCCATAATTTCACTTTCGTACGCACCCATTATTACCGTCATTTTACTGAAAATCCGAGACATGAACTGCAGCGACAGTTCTATTCCCTGCACTTTTTCCCTTGCGCAAAAAAAAATATTAAGCTCAATCTTGATGGACAATGCCTTAATTTCTAACGTTCCTTCCAATTTTCTTTTAAATGCGATCAGCACCCTGAGCCTACTTCCCAACTTTGGCGGGTTGCTGCAATATACTATGTAGCACCTGAGATGTCACTCTCGCTTCTCGATTGGAATTGGGCAGATAAAAAGAAAACCTTTCTGACAGCGGGCACCACTAGGCTCCAAACCCATGTCTCTGTCACAAATTATATTTTGGAGTTGGGCCCTTCAACCCCTGCTCTAACGCGAAACTTTCGCGTGCTGCTGCGTTCTGCTCTATAGTATACCTGAAAAGTCACTTTATCTAGCGAAACAGTAGCGCATGCCCAAGGTCATTGGATGCAAAATAGAGCAGAGGCACATTCCCCCCGCTGTGACGTAAATCACGAGTATATATAAAACTGGTTAAAGAGCCTTCCTTGCAGTTATAAACTGCCATCTAAGAGGGCCTTATCTTATGTCGAGCTAGAAGAACGTAACAACGCGGCACAGCAGCCATGCGAAGTTGCTCTGCTGCCTAGCAAGCACTTTAATATCAATATATCGAGACCAACAAATGCCCGGTTTCCCGAGTATCTGAAAGAGGCGTTCGGAGTCAAAGGGACTTCAAATACATTGCAGCGACCATGTGAACAGGAGGCGTCATTGACAATGGGCTCATAAGGAGACTTACGGATTTTGAGAACACCTAAATACGTAACTATCCACAGATCCTTTACATGTGAAATTAGTGAAAAAAACTCCACGCACTGGAAATCAATTCATGACCATTACCTGCTGTAAATAAAAGTGTTTTCAACAATGAAATGTGCCGTTACGTGACTTGAATCCTAATCGCATTAACGTTGGCAGTCGTTGAAGTATGAGTTCCGCCGGCATTTTATTCTGGCCTTCCGCAGATCGCTCGGACATTGATGATGCACTACCGGGCCCTCACGCGCCATTAGCACTCGGATCAGCCACACGGCGCACCGCGTGATAACAAAACAAAATGAAATAGAGCTTTACAAAGGGGGGGGGGGGGGCACAAGAGGGCTTCTGGAAACTTTCTTTCAGAACATATCTATTCGACTGGCAATCGCTGCAGCAGTTCTGCAGTTCCGGCTCCACCATGATCTGCCAAGTGACGGCGATGACATATAAGTCCCGATCTGGGCCAACGATTCACTCACGTGCGCTGTCAGCGCCATCTCGCTCTCAGTTTAGCTCGCAGCTTAACTCATGCTTTTAGGCAGTCACAATAATACAACGCTATTCTCGTTAACATATCTTATTTTGAAGCTCAACTGAAACAGAACTGGTAGGTCCTTACGTGCAGCATGTAATCTTTATAGAAGTGCTACTGCCAATTCATGAAGAATAAGGGCGTTCTTTTTGTGCTGTCTGAGTGAAAGTGAGCAAATCGTTGTTCATATTGTCAGCGCAGCATTGTCAGTAATAACACAAACATATGAATCACAAATATTCATTGTATGCCAGAGTTCATGTGGAAAATGAAACCGTAGGCCTAAAAATATCATGCAACCCTGCCCGGTGGCAAATCGGGCTCAGAATTCTATTTCAACGCTGTTCATTTTCAGGCTTCATCAATTGTTCGAGAGGCGTTCCACTCAAGTTATCACTGGGATTGGCTGGCCGTGAACGGCTAAATAAACGAAAGGAATAACATCACTAATCAGCGATATTTACGAGTGTGCGGCGAACGGGATATAAGCATCAAGAAAATGAACAACCACAGTGCTTTGAGGTTAAACTCATAAATGGGAAATACGACACAAGCAAGAACGTCGGTTGTCCTATGCTGTGATAAAAATTTAACTGTTATGAAATAGCATCTAGCCCGAGTTAATATTTTGCCAACCACCATCAGCTACAACATTCCGCTACCGCGAGTTCAAACTTCAAAAAAAGCAAAAAAAAAGGGAAATTTAGCAAGGTAGTTTTCATCTTATTGGTACGCCAATTTCTTCTAGTGTTCAGCGCAAAAACTTTAAGACACACACGAGAGCACGAGTCTGTCTTACATTCTGCTTGTCCTTGTCTTAAGTTACTGTGCGAAAAACTAGAAAATAAACGTGTTATAAAGAAATAGGGATATTGCTTTGTGAAGGAATATATCGTTTTTTTATTATAACAACTTCCTGTTTCAATGTTTGAATATCAAGGTTTAAATATAAAAACATGTGCAGCATTTTATTCCAGTAATATACTGTCACGTAGTAGTGGCGGTTAGTGACACAGTAGCAAAACTGTGAATGGTGAAACTAACTTTTTATTCGAAGCACAACGATAGCGGCGAACACAGTCGGCGATCGTCGAAATCTGACCTGCGGGTCAAGTGCGTCGGCTTTTATACATGAGTCATCGAAGGTGCCAGAGTAATCCCTAGTGCCCGCGTGTCTTCCAGAAAGTACTAAACAGTTGGCGTCGCTCATAGAATCAAATTATATAAACGTCGGTACGTGACAACAGACAACGGATTGAAGCATACATAAGATTCGAGAAGCTTCAGATACATGCAGGCGCGTCCTGCGCCGAACAATAACGTTAAACATTTGTTAGCCGGTGAAAAGGCGTCACCTGTGAAAGACAAACAAGTACAGGTGTCAATATATTACACTATTTTCAATTGTCTTAGTGCGTTAAACAACGAAACCGGAGGTATTTTTTTTTCCACTTAGCCATTTCAGTTCGTCGAGTCCGCGCCTCGGTCACGCCATCTAACACAAAATGATCTCTCAGGACTCCATAAATATAGTTCGTTAACCCCGATGTTCCCGTGAACGATGACATGAGTAAACGCCCGGATGCTCCATCCCCTTGCTGCCAGAAATTCTCTTACACCCGTCGAAAGTCGCGAAATATAGCCACGACGCACTCACAAGCGTACACGCATTAACGCGCACACCCTGACAAACACACATGTACGCAAGCAAGCATTCTGCCTGGTCCCCTGCCTGGTCTACACATAACCTGCTGTTTCTTGTTGTCAAGACAAGCGGCCTAATAACGTCCCAGTCAACTGCGACTAGAAGTGACTCGTTCATCTTTGGCAGCCCCACGCGAGCCGACAGCGCACTCGAACTTGCCGCCAAGCACATTGAAACTGTGATATCTGCCGTGCACGCATGGCTGAGGGGGTGTTTCCCGTTTACGTATGAAAGGTACATCCGGTCCCCAGTGTCCCGCAAGGCTGCTTTAGGTCCTCTATTATTCCTCATCTATATAAGCAACAGAACAAATAATTTATCCTCTAAAATCCGACTCTACGCCGATTCTGTCCTGTACGACGTAATTTAAACCGCAGAGGAACACCTGCGCCTTACCATTTCATTCCCCATGTTTTGAGCTTGGTGTGAGACCTGGAAAATTATTATAAACTTCGCTAAAACTGTTTTAATGTCATTTACAAACAGGACTACGCCCTAGTTTTTTTTTATTATTCGCACAACTCACCTCTGATAGGACATCCAGCTAAAATAGCTAGGTGTCGTCTTCAGAAGCACTTTATGCTGGTCTCACCCTGTTCACACGGTAGCTAACAAAGCATTAAAAAAACTACGACATGTGAAGCGCACAAAGCCATCTGCCCCGAAAGAGACTAAGCTTTTATTCTACAAATTGCTAATTCGGCCCATACCAGAATATGCCTCAGTTGTCTGGTACCCGCGCCATCAATGTAATGTAATAGATCTTGAGGTGGTGGTGGTGGTGGTAACATTTATTTAGGTCCTGAAGAATCTTCACCCCGTTTTTATAGGGGCAAGACTGCGGGCCGCTCCCACGTTGGGACGGGAACGCCAAGCCTCACCGCCGCATCGTGGGCCTTCTGGACAGTCCGGAGTTGATTAATCCATTCGTGGCTCTTCACCAATGAATAAAATGCACAAACAAATTAGCGTAGCTTGCCCTAGTGGAGCAAGGCTAAAGAAACAGCGGAGCTGATCGGCCACGTATTTGGGCTAGGCTAAGCACTACCAAGTCATCCCCAGCATTTTCCGCTATTTATTGATTATTGATTGTCGACTAGCTATTGATTGGCTATCAGAGGTTTTGCGCCGTACACTCGACGGACCGTCCTCGAGCTTAAACACCTTCGCTAGTTCCCAGGGGTATGTGCCATTGCGCTTGGACCCTTTATGCACAACCGCCAGGATCGCCCACATTTCCTATTCGCGCGTTAGGGACTTACAGTCGGCTTAAACAGCTCCACAATTAAAAAAAGAAAAAAAGAAAAACGCTGTACGTTTTATATGCCACAGGTACGATAGGTACTTCTCCCGTCATCGGCTCTTCCTTCGCTAAGCTTATCACCACTCTCTGTCCGTCGTGAAATTGATTCACTGAAATACACATACAATATCATTACCTCTTCATTTCGGCTTACAGATAGCCAATACTTATCTGTGGCTAAACAGTCTTCAACCCTCATTTATCCTGAACTTTACTGGAATCCGGTATTCACTCGCACTAAAACATTTAAATGATTTTTTCCTACGTACTATACACCTGTGGAATTTTTTACCTGGCAATAAGCATGCACTCTCATCAAATCAATTTTTCACCGCGCTAGCTGGTGATGCAGCTTAATAATAACATATCTCTATTTATGGTATAGCTTCTAATTGCTTTTGGATTACCATGTTTGCTTTTTTGTACTTTATGACTCATGTTCAATGCTCAAATCAATAAATAAATGAAAATAAATAAATTAGCGATAGATCATGATATACTGCATAAATAACGATTATTCAACACAGGAGAAGTAGCGCTTGCCAAAAAGCGTTACCGCAGCGAAGTTGGTCAATTACTCCTCATGCAGTAGAAAGCTGACGAAAACTAGGACAACTATATTTAGGCCATCCGACACTGGCGAGTAAGCTGTCATGGTAAGACAAAAAGACAAACGCACGAAAAATCCTGGTGATACGATGGTGGTAGCATAACCTAAGCCGCCAGGTGGCCAGCACCTGCCACTTGCTACGTCAATACGCTTGCTAAACACTTGGTCAATTGACCAAGCGAGACAACCACTTGCATTCTCAATAAGAGGAAGGTACTAAGTGATTTCCGTTGCCTCGCGACTCAGGTGCGACCGCGTGTCATTAAGTGCGCCCAGGACACCTATACGTGCGAAATTCCCCCGCCCTGAGTCATTTCCAAAATTTAATTTCACTATGTTGAGGGGCAGTCGACATGTGGTGCGAACAACTGTCTTAGAGAGACCACGGCAGGTGTACGGGGACTGTCAGGTAGGAGAAGCGTGAGTGTACCAGGCCACCGTATCGTGGAGCCAATGTAGACAGTGGTTCCCACTGTACCTTGTTTTCCTGTGCACTAATTAGGAACAACCTTCTTTACAAACCCTCCAGCCCTTTCCTGATCATGGCTGCTTGCTGCAGGGTGCTTCTGTATTGCTGAATAGCTCACACTTATAAAAAAATACAGGCCCGATGATGGGATAAAGCCTTGGTGCCCCATTACAGCAGTCCAATGCTCTAATTGTATGGCCACAATTGCCTTTTCTTTTCTTTCATGGTATTTACTGCAAATATACAACCTACGTACATAAGTGATATCCGCAGCGGCCAAAACAGTCCTAGCCACGTCTACCAGCAGGAGTCAAGCACTTCACCAGTACAATGATTGCAGTAAGCATTTCTATAAACGAATACGTGTGATTGGGGCCTAATAGGGAGTGTATTCTTTTGCCTCCCTATTAGGTCAAAATCTCACGTATACTTCTGTCGTGCCTACACCAAATGGCTCTTTGGGATGATTGCCGTGTGTGACACACGGTGTAGCACGAGTGCGTGACTCAGGCCACGAGCCAGTTTAGCATATGCCATAGAAGCAGTTATAAATGTGCAAATTCTAGCATTTGATTAACCGCTTCACGAAAGCTTCGCTTCACACACAGGGTGTTCAAGATTAAGCTTTACGGAATTTTTAAAAATCGCCTGTGGCAGGTGGCATAATTCTTATCGTTGAGCTGTGTTATTCGTTGAGGCAGACATTAGTAGCACAATAAATTGAAACAAATATTCAACTATTTACCAACAATTTACTAATTATGTTTTTAGTTAATTACTTTACGGCACATATTGCAACTTACGAATTGTAGCCGCTGAGCTTGTCGGGCGTGTACACATGGAACGAATTTCTAGAATGACACCAGTTTAGAGGTATGCGCCATCAAACTAGCCGTAAAAAATGCACTGTTGTTGCACTTAGTTTTTTACCAAAATGCTGTTTATACATATAAGCCCAAAAGTAACTGGAACGCCCATGTATTTCGTCCCGTACTTTGGGAAATGATATCTCCAAACTGGTGTCCTCCTGGAAATTCATTTCAAGTGGATGCGTCTTGCAAACTCACCGGCTACAATTCGTAAATTGCATTCTGTGTCGTAAAGTAATTAACTAAGAAGCTCATTAGTCAATTTTGTTCATTAGTTGAATATGTGTTTGGATTTCTCAAGCTACTAATGTCCACCTCTTCGAATAACCCAGCTCAACGATAAGAAATATGCTACCTGCCACAGGCAATTTTTAAAAATTCCGTAACGCTTAATTTTGAACACGCGGTATATTCCAAGATATGCGTTAGATCTGCGTAATTTTTAATCCGTAATTTCTCTTTTCTAAAGCAAAGAGAGCAGGGCCCGATATTCTGAGTCTCCTTAACTACTGTCTATATTTCTGTCGATTAGCATGTGGCAACGCCCACCGCGGTGCCTTAGGGGTGAGGGTGTTATGCTACTAAGCTCTATATCGCACGATCGAATGCCGTCCGCAGCGGCCGTATTCAGAACAGCGAGAGATGTAGAAACGCCCGCGTACCCTGTAATGAGTGCACGTCAAAGAGCCCAAGATGGTCAAACTAAATCGTGATTCCCCCCTTACGGCGTTCCTCATATTCAGATCGTGGTATTGGCCCGTAAAATCCTAGAGCCGAATTTTTTTTTACCCATGAGAAACGACGGACCAGGACAAGACGTTGGACATGTTTTGCGAGATTTATCTTCCAGCTCTGCTACATCGTGCTCGTGCACACGCTACGAACTGCCTTTTCATGTACTTCGTCCTGTTCGGGAGATTGATTTGGACGCCTTCTGGACCTGCCGGAGGATGGCGCTGCACATGGATCATCAAAGTGGACAAAGTGACGGGGCGATGGTAAACCGACTGCACAAGGGAAGATGGTGGCTCTATTTTCGAGTGTGGTGAGACGTGTATGGGTAGGCTCGTTTTATGTGATGTCTACTGACGGTACCACTCTGATGGGATGAGCAGGGGTTTTTGCCTTTGTCCCGATTACATGGACTCATCTCAGCTACATCAATGTACTGCTTCAACGTCTCCTCAATGCCTTATTCTTGCGTAATACTCTATTTGTGGGCAGTAGTAAAGTTCAGAAAGGTGCGGGAACAGATCGGGACAATCAAATTGCCTGAGTTTGTTGAGGCTATTCCGCTCATTCATTGAGGCCATTGGAGCTTCCTGTTGCTTATTTTTGATAGGCATTTCTTTGGCTCTGTGTCGTTGGTTGCACAGGCATTCGACCTAATTTATCGATGCAGTCCCTGGCAAGCACATGTATATACTATTTAGGCGACTACTATAAGATGCGTAAATGGTGAACTAAGTGAATCCAACTACAGTGAAAAAAAATACATGCAAATAAGCAGAGAATGGAGCTAAAGTGTTGCATCTAAACACACAATTTGGGAAATAATAATACAGAAATCATTACAACTATAGCACGACGCGGCTGAAGCCGCAGGGATTAGCAAGTTTAGCAGCAGCATGTAATTCGCTTGAGTTCCAATGAACTGCTGCAATCAGCCTTGATAGGAACCGGCACAGGAACCTTGATGTTGTGTCCAGTAAAACAATGCAATATCAAAAGTAAAGCTTAACTTCAGGATGCAAGAGACACAGTATAAAAGAATCAACTGGCCTGGGGGCGAGTAGAAGGAAGAACTAATGAGATGAAGAAATCACGAGAACGAAATTATCTTGATGGGAGGTGGTCCCCCAACTCGCGAAGTGTTTGTGCGAGCTCATTAACTTTCTTCCCACTTTTATTTAGCATTGCACTTAAGCGTCCGTCGAGGCTGCAGTCCACCTTTTATGCATATCCCGGATACTCAGTTAGCGAATGACGCATATTGCAATGCGTGCGTTAGCTTCGTCTAGTTACGGCAACAGACGACTCCATGTAGTATGTATGGTGCGCACTTGGATTCGTGAGTGTTAGGGTCATTCACACTTGCGACTAGGCGAGGTTGCGCGACCAAGTTGGCCACAAACGACCAGTCGCAAATAGTCGCAAATGGTCGCTTTTCTCGAAATGCGACCGTTTCGGGCCAGTCGCTCACTGCTCGATTTTTCGGTCGCGCGACCGAAGTCTCAGAACAGCTGAACCAATCAGATCCGAAGGAACAGGACGTCCATATACGCTGATGCTTATTTTACGCGGCGATGACATTGAAAGCAGACGTGAGCGGCATCTCGCGAGACATTTCGGTTTAGCGACTCGTAGGTCACATTTGTAAGTGTGAACATCGCTCGTCTTGAGTAGTTTTCTGGTCGCCAGTCGCAATTGGTCGCACGACCTCGCCTATTCGCAAGTGTGAATGGGTCCTTAGCAACTACGAGTGGTTTGAGAATCTGCTTCTCTTGCCTGAGGGCAATATTGTTTGACAAACGATGGGAAAGAAATATTTTATAGCAGTAATTTCTCTAGGCTGGAAGGTCTCCGGCCGCGATATCAAATATCACGCGCGTTTAAAACGTTTCGCCGTAAAAGGAGGAACAGAGACTTTACAATAAACGATAATAGATAATTATGAGAACTTGCGTCGATTGTTGCTCCAGGTGAAAGGGGTGGCGCATAAATTCATATGCGCAGGTCACGCTGCAATGATGTGAAAAGTGAGTAATCGATGCAAATTGACCGATCAATATTTATTTCGCTTCAAAGAGCAGGTATTTCCCGCCCTTGCAGATGTATACAGAAACACAAACACTTAAAGGAAGCAGCAGTGGACAAATAAGGCACGTTCATCGGCTGCTCTTGATGTTTTCCTACCAAGAATTTTAATTGGGTATGTCGCAGTCTGTAGTCCCCTTCTTTTTAATCACCATTGTTCTTGAGTAAATAACTACGCGCTCTTTTTCAGACAAATTAATCAATTCCAGCAGCAATTTTGATGGCTAAACGAAAGTTGGTTGTATTAAAAGTTTCTCATTATGTTAAGTGACAGCAACAATTTAAGTGACTCGTCACCATGGCTCATTGGCGATACTGTTGTACTTCTGAGCGCGATCCCGGGTTTGACTCGCGGTCACGGCGGCCGCATTTCGATGCGGTTAAAATGTAAAAATGCTCGTGTACTGGGGTGCAGATGCCTGTTAAAAAAACACAATACGGCCAAAATAAATACCGAGCCTTCGAGATACGGCGTCCCTCGTAGGGCACTGTGCAGTTTTGTGTTGTTAAAGACGATTTTTATTGCGATAGCAATTATATGGACACTCAAAAGCAGATTTCTGCCGTCGGCGTCGCCGTCGCCGTCGCCGTCGCCGTCGCCGTCGCCGTCGCCGTCGCCGTGAGGTTCCGTATGACGTCAATGGAGATGAAATCGTGGCCGCGCGCCGCCGAACGCTGTATGTGCGAGTGAAAGGGCGCGAGGGACGCGCTCTTTCACGGGGAGTGAACGCACGGCGGAGAACAAACGCGCGTTCTGCGCCGTGCTTCCTTAAGGGCTGCAGAAGTAGGCGTCTCTTTCCTCCTTTACAATCACCATATATGTAGAGCAAACGCGCCTTCTTCCGATGTGCGAGAGGCCGTGGGGGAGGGGGGGAAGGGGGAGGGAAGGGAGGCGACGTTTAGCTGCGGCACCAAGTGCCTATTTATATCAGAGGCTCCGGCAACAGTCACCAACGCCGCACGCATTTTGAGCGAACGCGGGCAAAATGCCGACGGCGTCGACAACAGTTCGGCGCGTTGCCGGTGCTGCTGCATGTCCAAGTTTATACAGCTGATAAAGCTAATATCATTACTCCGTATATCTCTCTACAAATTTGCTATCGCAATTGATGCTTCACCTTTCAGGTGAAACTGCGACAACTTTTTTTAAACTTGAAGAGAGAGTTAAAAATTAATAATGTTTAATAGTGCTGCTTCTTGTCAGAATACAGTGTCACCTGCAAAAAAAACTATTTTTATCAATTCTTCAATAAATTTTAGTTAACCTACTCAAGTGCGCGGGTAGCAAATATTCATCTCTACTGCTGCTTAATTCACTGTGTTTGGTTTTGTGCATGAAGCTTCACCTATCTTTCCACAGTATGCCCCTTGCAACGCTGCTTGCACGACAGTGGCTGCCCTGCAATGCGAGGCCTGTTTCGCACTTAGGCTTTTCGCAATGGCCCCAGTCGAAAATAAAATCATTGCGCTCAAACACATTCATTGTACTGATATGTACTGTTATGACTAGGTGCTTTGTTTTAGACATCTTTTCTGCATTTTAACACACAACTTAACCCACATATTTCAGTCAAACATAACAGTACTCATGGCCTGAATGTTTGCACATTCTATGCGTATTATGATTAGTCAGAATGGAGAAGTTTCTGGGTGAAGCCGCGATTGCTAGCATAGTTGTTAGGACGGGTTCTTCCTGATTCTTCGATTCCCGATTTTATTTCGCACCAGCACTTACCGGAAATATTCGGATGTGTGTGTTTATTGAGCACACATTGGTCATACTTGCTATTGCACAGGACCTTGGTGACGTTGGCCCATGTAATGCAAGTGGATATTACAGTCAGAAACAAGCTACGAAATTTCAGTTATTGTGGGCTGTGAACGCTTCAGCATCAGGTGAGATTGATGATTCCAAATGCTGACTTGAGAGTGTAAATGTCATATAATAAGGGATGCATCCCTGCCGAACACATTACATGGATTTTTTCGCGTGGATTGTATGGTAATTTACACGGAGATTATTTTACTTTTACGAGATTAAAAAAAGATCTCCTGTTGCAGATGTGATTTATTTATTATATTTCTATTTATTTATTTATTTATTTATTTATTTATTTATTTATTTAATTACTGCCGGCCTGTTATTCAGGCCTTAGGCAGGAGTGGGTATTAAATACATTTCAAAGTAGTGTAACAAAAAAATGTCACAGTTTCGCCCGAAGGGCGAAGCAATGAATGCGATCGCAACACATCAATGTCATACGAAGTAAGGTGAGCGGCTTTGGTAGCAATATGAATTGTTGTAAACATGAGCTGATTAAGTAAGCAGGTGTGCTGCGGCGTAAGTAGACCGACATGAAGAGAGACTCGATGACCACGAGAAGGCGCGTGTGAAACGGTGGTGTTTCCTGTCCCGCTCATGCTTCAGCCCTAATTTGCATACGCCCGCAGCGGGCTCAGAATGAGCTTCCCAGTGGCCGATACTCAGTAACTAGCTTGGCCGGGTAGCCTGACCGCGTACCTTTGCCTGATAACGTAAGCCAGCAATTCGGATGATTGGTGGATGGAGTATTGCGGTCCTTTGAACGTAGGCAAATGAACGTCCTTTAAGAGGTTCGTTAGCAATTCAGCTCCATCTACCGAATGTCTGGAGGGCTTTTGGAATGAGCGGTGCCTGAGTGGCAGCACGGAATATGCTGTTACTGCACTTACGTTTTTTTTTTGTCGTGTCATATTCCTGCCGTATCATATGATCTCTTCACAGCGCACGAGTGGTGAGATTGATAAGTGTAGGAAGGAGAGGGATACTGATGAAGCCATTGAATGTACTGTATGCGGAAAGATGACAAATATTTTTCTTTAATCACACTTTCAGAAATTATTACTAAGTTTCCAATAATGAGAACGAGGTTGCAGGTGATGTTTTTGCAGATAATGCCGTGGGCGATGCCATTCTACAGTACCTGAAGCTACCTTGACAGCGGTGTAGGGTTCAAGCTACACAATCTGAGTCACTAAAATTTGTTGCCCAGCTATATGCCGGACTCATCGCCTAACTCAAGATAGCTAGAGCATCAATCTTAACGTTTTATGTTAATCCACGGAAACATTCAGCGGAAGAAGTCGATGAGAACGTGGTGTTGATTGAACACTGGGTGATAATGAAACGCTATGCGTCATGCAAAAAACATGACTAGTGTCACGAAAATTTCTGCAAGGTAGTGATATATAGTCACAATAGTCAATTGCTTCCGAAAATGGTCAGGGTGCACTCGTAAAGAAATCAAACTGCCTAATGCATACTGATACCTAACAGGGTTTTGGGGAATTTAGTTTGTTATCTTCTGTTTCCCGTTTAAAAATGCTGCGTTTTTTTTCTTTTGTGAGTGCACTGAATTTTTCACTTGTATGGCTATTTTTTCCCTTTATTAGTACACTTGTTTTGTCAGTTTTCCCTTTTACTTAGGAATTTGTTCCGTTTACATGTACTGCCTGTAAAGAGTTTTTAGGTTATAATTCTCATAAAATGAGCTGCCACCTATCTCGCATATTAAGCATAGATGAAGCGTAACACACGCTTTCATAAGCAAAATAATAAAATACGGTAACACACGTGCTCACTCCATATTCGCCAGACTTGTACACGTTACAGAAAGATGTAACCGAATAAAATTACGATTACGTCTTTGAGAATTGAATCGATTACGGTTACCAGTTACTGCCCCAGAAAAGTATCTCGGCAATTACTAAAAAGTAATCGATTACTTTAATGGTATTTTCCTACCTGCTCTGATTAATATTGCACAAGTAAAGAGAACTAGCAGCCCTGACTCTTTCAAATCATTCTCTCCAGCCTTGTTTATCTTCAATAAGAATTATTTTTGAAAATGTCGTTTGATAATTTTTCTTCGTTTTCTTGTAAAGGGATGTGCTGCGACACTGAAAGCTAGCTCGATGTACGCGCTCCAGAGAAAGGCCGTGTTGTAATGTAGGAACACCTTGTTCACAAGATTGTGCATAGTTACTCAATACATAATTACTCAAGGCCTCTATGAAGCGTAGAGAAAAATAGTTGATGGGGTTAGAAGGCATTCCCACGGTAAGAGTAACGAAAAAAATTGAGGCAGAACCCATCTCACGATGACTGTCAATATAGAGACAAAACGTATCGCCAACGTCGAAACGAGTTTATGTATGAGGCATGTACTGCAGCGCAATTCCCCTTTCGAGCTTTCCTAAGCACATTCGGCGCCGCATAGCGCGGCCACCGCGAAGCCTCCGAGACGCATAGCGTGTCAACGCTGAGAAATGCGTCATGCGGTAACCGGGCTTATTCTCAAGCTTTTTTAGAGCGAAAGCTCTACTACGCCATGTCTCGCAAGGTCATTCATCGCATCGCAATGACCTTGAGCAGCCGGAGCGCAAGTGTGGCAGGTGGGACGTCACGCCACGTGGTCCGCTGTGAAGAGGCATCGCAGCTGCTCTCGCGCGGAGCCTCGCCCCTTCGGTACCACGCATTTAGGCTAAGGTTTAAGAGCGGCTTCGCCGGCGCTTGGTCACCCAGTCTCGCTATGGGTGGCGGGCCGGCTGAGCCATCTGTGCGTGCGCTTCAGTGCAAGCGACAGGCTGAATCCAATCATCCTGTAGATATAGCTAGATGGCAGGCTGCGAAATCTCAAGCAAAGGCAAAGTTGGCTGCTGAAACACCGGAGCATAGGGAGTCCAGATTAGCAAGGTATAGAGAAGCTTACCAAGCGCGTAAGCGTGCATTAATGAAACACTGTGTGCATAGCCTTTCCAAAACCAAACCAAACAGAGATTTCGCTCGTGATAACCTGTGGTACAAAAGTTAAACCTCAGCCAATTTTTTTTTTCTGAACTAGCTGCGCCATCTAGTGGCACATCCGAGAAGTCCACGCGTGGCCCCCGAGACGAGAAGTTTCGCGCATCGGTGCCCGCAAACGCTGAGAATTGTACTCTCGCTTACCGTGCCCTCAGTGCCACATACAAAATGACCCAAGCTGGCGAGAGCATTGCTTGGGTCATTTGCTATAGCGAGCTGCGCTCGCTAAAGCGTTGTCGTGAGAGGCGTTCCTTGAAATGCGGCACATACACAGTGCACTTGTGGCGCAGCCTGCTAATGCGTCGTGTTGCTGTCTTTGAGTAACCCTTATGACATGGGCTTGATTCCGCTTCGCATCGGATAAATTTAAGATATTTTTTTTCGTCGTTGTAGGCTGGCACATTCCCAATGGCACATACCTAGTTGCCCAAGTAGTCGTTAAGGAAGTCAATTGAAGAGCGGGACACATCTATTGGCACGTATACAGTGACCAAAGGCGGCATCAAAGAGGTTAATTGAAGACCAGCGCGGACGGAGTGCCATATACCGAGTGCTCCAAGAGTCTCTTCGAACAGTGGTACCTACCTATAGTCCGGCATCTACAGTGGCCTATGTCAGCGTGAAAGATGTTCGTTGAACAGCGACACGTTTTTACACTTGCCACACACTCAGCGACTCAGGTTGGTCTGGTGATTGGTTTCGAAGCCTGTTCCCGCATCACAGTAGCCCGATCAGTACCCTTTCAAACACGGACGATTCAGTGACCAAGGAAAGCGGGAGAACGGTTAGATATAAACACGCATAGATAGATGCAAGCGTAGCAACGAACATATACGTATATATGTGTCACACGAAAAGTGCGTCAAATACCATAAAGATGCTAACGCATTAAAAGGGAAAATGTTGCCACATGCTACCACGTACGAATGTGGGATTAAGTGTATTTTGCGAACATTTGCCATCTGTGCAGCTAGTGAGTTATTTTTTTTCGTATCATTGTGTAGCTAATTAGTAAAAAAATATTTGCCATATATGCAGAAATACTTGCATAATTGCATATACGCCGAATGTAAAATTAGTGCATCGCATTTGAAAACACTAGATTCAAGAGTTTCCAGCTTGCTACATTTTAGTCGGCAGTTTTTTCCACTTCAAAAGTAGCGTTACAACACGCAAACAAGATTGCGAAGTGAAACCAGGCTCGCGCGTTGCGCGCCAGATACAGCAGTACAGCAGGCTACACAGCGCTACGCAAAACAGCCGTTATGAACTACGACCAATTGGCTGAAGCTTTTATCCTAATACATGAGGGTCCTAAAAAGGGGTTTCAAAGAATCAACACTACTCAGGGACCATGAGAAAGTGATATGTTGATGGCGTAGCGGTTGACTGCTGCAACGAGCAAGCAACCATGTCAGGATGTTTGCTAGAGCATTGCCCCCCGGCTTAGGGCAATTACATGAAATATGAGCGCAAAAAACGAATTGCAACCCGCGACTGCGTGCTGGTATAACAGAAGAGAACAGCTACGCCGCCGGCTATCTTCACCTGCGTTTAAATTAAACATTACTCTTAGAAAAAGAGTTGTATTGTAATATTGCTAGTGAAAGCTTTTTTTTACTGTGGTTTTCCGTTTGAACGTGAGGTGGTAGCTTGTTGCCTGTTAGAAAAACCTAAAAGCTTAACAGCTGCAGTTGCCAACTGATACATAACCTCGCTTAATGTAAAGAAGGGTAGGTGATACGGATACTGGTCTGGCTTGCGAGTCAGCTTTGTAATCAAGCTCAAGGAGCCTCCTCCCACGGTAAAGTTGGTTTGTTACCTTCACAAACTACAGAAAGAAAAAAGAATCCTAATAGCGCTGAATAAAAAGGAAATTTCAAAAGCAGAACTCTCCCAAAACAGACCTTTTCTGGAAATGACGCTGCATTATATAGGGTGTTATAATTGTGGTAACGGCCACAGGCAATATTTTATTACTTTTGTAGCTCAAACGCACTTTTACAGATGGAGCAAGAGCAGCACTAAAGCGCCAAAGCGACCCGATTTGTTCCAGCAGCGCGGAAAATATATTTTTAAGGGTTTTTTTTTAATTTTCCTTCCGCCACCTTTATATCCCTTTTATTTGCACTGTTTCTTTTTTGTTGAGTGCATCACAAATATCATGCGACACCCAAAAGAGCTTTTCAAACCGCGATGCTTCGGGAATAATAGCACATTTCGCGCTGACTGTTCGCGAGCGAGATTTCCTTCGCTTCGCCTTTTGTTATCGCAAACGCGTGAGCGTGCGAGGGAACTACAGGTAGTCAAAGAAAATGCTGCACTGCATAGCGATACACTAGTAATGAAAAATAAAAGCAGACAGGTAAGAAAATGAGGAGAACAAAAACAGAAAACATAGAACTGAAAGGTGTTACTGAAAAAGTCGTACTTGACGCAGGTTAACGTGGAGAACTGGTTTCCAAACTTGACTTAGATTACGAAAAACGCTCGGACTGACTCTGACGTGTCCACGGAGATAAAACTCAAACACGACAACGTGAGCGCGCTCTATTTCAATGACGTGAGCGAGAGGAAAAGATCTCAAAGCGAGAGTGTATCGATATATGCGTGTAACAAATGACTATACTGAGGCACGCGACTAAGATATTGATTAAATTCAGTTACGGCGATTGACAATTGACAATTACGGCGCTTTACATTTCCACATAATGCAAGATGGAAGGCGTACTTATTGTACAGTAATCTAGCTGGAAAGGTTGATGGTGGCAGCTGTCGTGTTCAGTCTCTGACTCAAAAGCTCATTTATTGACAGCAATATGATACAGCAATACTTTTGAAAAGTAACTTTTACAGTAGGGCCAGCTGAGATTAGCATAGTCAAGCACACATGGTACGTCGAAATGCACCACGTAGGCAACTGCATAATTTATAATATTTAAGGAGGCTCCTATCCTATAAATTAGGTTGAAACGACAACAATAGCGCAAAATCTAAGCCTAATTCTTTTGTTTATTTTATTCCTAACGGGTTTATCCTGTGAAATATAACACATTGACAGAAAGGTAACTCTGAACAAACTTGAGAACCTCAAGCTGCATATAGTCTAATGGCGTGTACCTCACTGACACTTGATTTAGCTGGCCGATTACAAGTTTTTTCTGACATTTTATAGTTGTCCATATGTCAGCAGTCTGAAATGCAGTCTCCACACCGCATCTTCGCAGCTTTTGTCATAATGTGTCGTTTTTTTAGGTATGAAACATGTCGATAGCAATCAATGTTTTAGGAACCAACGAGACATTTATTCAGCTGTAAAAAAAAAGACAATTTATTCTTAAAGGAAGCAAGTTCAGGAATGTAAAATGGCATGTACGCTAGTAAAACGGAAAAGCTCTGTGGTCATTAAATGGGAAGCTGTGTTGCATTTCAGAAGAAAACGCAGGTAGTTGTATGTGATCAACATCTGCACTGATCACACAACACTCATTTTCTTTTTTCTTTGTCCATGGCAGTACTTCACTAAAATGAGAGGTAAAAACATGGGGCTTAGAAATGTGAAGTGCCTGATGTTCGCGAATCACAGTGAATATGCCGAAAAGTATACCATAAAGGGAAATGTTGGCAATCTCATTGATTTTCGATGTCGCGTCTCGGTATAAATATTTATTTGTTGTCAACAACTTCGCGACCACGGCTGTATTGCGCATTCCGGGCATGCGGGTTTCCATCGTTTTCAGTACTAGAGAAAGAGCTGTGGTGCACTTGCCTTCGTTACGACGTCCAGTGCCTCTCTCTCTCTCTCTCTCTTCAATCTATTTTCCTTAAATTTAGAAACTTTTGCGAGCGTAAAGTAATGGGTATGCCCGAACAGAAACACAACGGGCGCACTAAGCTGTTCGTTCGTTAGCAGTTTTACAGCGAAGCTGTTGGGAGAAGTTTTTTTTTTCGCTTGGTTTGCCACACGGCATAACATCATAATGGAGTTAAATATAGGCATGCAGGCCCGTTTCGTAGAGACACGGCAAAAGCGACTTATAAAATGCGTTGTCCATAATCGATATTTCATAGTCTTCTACTCCACAGCCATTTTTGTACGGTGGCGTGCAATGGTGGAGGCATTATCAAATGTAATTCAAATAACAAGCTATGTGCATTTTTAAAATGCCTTATCATTTCTATGCCTGTCAAATGAGCAAACCCGTCCGTCCAGGCGTCTGTCACGTCGGACGAATCGATATAACGAAATGAATCTACAAAACAAAATAAATTGTGAAGGAAAAACGTTAGCGGTGGCTCATGCTCAGAAGCCAAGTGTTTTACCCACTGGGCTAAACACCCACGCTTGCAGAAGGTGAATATACCTGAACAATATGAATGTGTTTTACGGGCGGTACAAAACAAATACCAAACGAGAAGAGTTGCTATGGAGGCTTTGTTGCAAGATTTGGTAAGGGTGGAATGAAAGCTATCTCTAGGACCACACGTAGAGCCGACTTGGAGCATTGTATATCTACAGTGCTCCACATCAGGAAAATTCTGATTCCGCGAAAGTTTAATGCCAAACATGCCACATCCCCGATGCGTTTTGGTGGCCGCGGGATGTGCTTACCGTTGGAGCATGCCTTGACTAACCGAAATGCCACCAAGCTCTGATGGTTTTTGCGATTCACGTTGCGCAATAGAAACATATAAGCAGTCAGTGAGTTGATAAGGAGTGGTTAGGGGTATAGGGTCTCATCAGTGTTGATAACGGTTCGACATGGATGGATAAGGTACTAAAGAGCGATGAGGATTTATAATGTTCGGGACAGTTCCCATAAGGTTAATAGGCACCGATAAGGGTTGAGAAGGGTTGCGTAAAGTTCGATAAGGTTCATAAGAACCGATCACAGTTGATAAAAGTTGGATCATGTCCGATAAGGTTGACAAGGACAGATAAGGGTTGATAAAAATCGTATCGATTTCGGTAATGTTACTACCGACCGATAAGGTTGATATTCATGGCTCGGACCGAGTTCGATAAAGTTGATAACAACCGACAAGTGCTGATAAAAGTAGGATATAGTATGATAAAGTTGATAACGACTGATAAGGGTTGACAAGGGTTTACACTGGTTGGATCTAGTTGCATATCATTGATAATAACACCAGGCTGCGTGGAGATGAGCAAGTGGCACAATGCTTGTGCATGCTTCCAGAGGAGTTTGTGCGTAACATTTTTAGTGTATGCATTAACATATACATGAATATACATTTAAAGATGAATGAATGAATGAACTTACTGCAGCCCCGAAGGAGTGGGAGTAGAAAATAGAGATAGGAAAGAAGGAATAAACAAACAGAAAACAAAACAGGATGGAATTAAAAAATCAGCGGCTAACAATGTACGAGAGGAATTTTTTATGTTTCAATCAATCAATCAATATTTACTTGGACGACAAAATCAAATACAAGGTGGGTGTAAGTACACATTCAGAGGTCCCGAAGTAAAAACTGTCAGGGGGACCTCCTAACAAGACATGAAAAGGGGACTAGTAGGATCGTGGCAAACAGTGAGTCATGTCATATATTATACACTTTCTACTTCATTGGAAATGAACGGTAAGAGAGAAAAAAATTCAGCAGGTCATGAAGATCAAACATGACCGGGTAAAGCATTCCACCACTTTATAGTGTGGGCAAACAACTGTATTTAAATGCATCAGTGCTCTCATAAAAAGGACCCATATTCAACTCATGATGATGTCTGGTGGATATCGGTCTTAGCGGGCGTGATGTGGCTGTTAAGCACAGGAAATCGTGGAGAGTAAATCAGCGAATGAAAAAACTTGAGAGATTCTTCGTGACGACGGGAAGAGAGAGTGGCAAGCTGAATATTGTGAAGATGGGAACTATGCAAAAAATACCTGTCGTAGTGACGATAAGTGAAGCATACAGCTTTCTTCTAGACATGCTCAATTTTATCGATATCAAATTTTTTGCATGGGTTTCATACGACAGGGCCATACTCCAGTATTGGACTAACTAGTGTTTTATACGTAAGGAGCCTTTGTTAAGAGGGGTCGGACGTGTAAAGTATGTAGCAGGTATCCTAGCTTTCTCTGGTTAACTAATGTATGGCTGTCGAGGATAACGGAGAGCTTTGTCAACAGCTTAGAGTGTGTAACGGCGTCGCATGCTTTCGATAAATCTATAAATATTGTGCTAATTTGATCATCTACATCTAGAACCTGGATGGTATCATGAGTGAATCCACTAATTTGGGTAAGCTGCTAAACTTCAGAAACTAAACGATATGGTTGTAATATATGTGTTGTGGTATTTTACACGAAGAAGGTTAAGAGAGGTAGGGCTATAATTCAATAAGAACGGTCTGTTCCCGGATTAGTACAGTGGAAGAACTTTAACAGATTTCCAGGCTGGAGGGATGGCATACGTGGAAAGAGATTGATGGGAAATAATAATATTTAAATAACGCCTAGTCCATAATTAGTTTCCAGTGAGGAATGCATTCTATATATTGCCGAGACTACCTTTCTTTCTGGAGTCTAGATTTAAAGTAAAATTTAACACTGTGTGGTTTGAAACAACAATATCATTATTAGACCTTTGTTTCTGTTCAGTAATTCTTTAGGCAGAACTGCACTTCAGAATTTTCAATGATTTTTTTATCAAACCCGGAAGTGTTGCGTGAAAATTAAAATCACCTGCTGCATTAGTTTTACTTCTAAGTTCCTTTTTTTAGAGCAAGAAACGGAGCAGTACGACCAGTATCATCAACACGCTTAGCACGCCACAAGCGGCCAAGTCGGCACCACAGATGTAAAACTTCCCGAGTAATCCAAGAGGAATAAGGATTATAAACAGGGATAAGGTGCCTCAGAAAGGCTGGCCAACGTTTCGATAGGAGGACCTATCTTCGTCAAAGGCGGCCTCGTCATCCTCGGCGGGTTAGTTTTAAAGGGTTAGTGGAGTGACGTCACGTCGATGTCCGCTGTGGCTGTCTGTAAAGGGGGAGACTGAAAAGAAAATGAGCGCCGGCGCTTGACTGGCTAGGCGCGGTTTCTAAGACGAGGGGACAAGAGCGGGAGAGCGAGAAAGTGACAAATATACTTAGAAATTTAAACCTGGGGGGTTTAAACCCCCCCAGGTTTAAATTTCTAAGTATATTTTTTCTACACTGGCACCCTCCTGCGCCGTGTTTTTTTTTTTTTTTTTTTCAAACGCGCGTTTTCCTCTTTTTTTTTTTTTTTCTTCTCTCCACACGAGATCCGCACCGAGACAGTCCAAAATCCCAGACGCCAGGATACCTCTTTCGGCGCCTTGACCACTCAAGGTCTCGCCAATTCTGTATACCGCCGCGACGACGCCTATGGCGAACTAGTGAGGCTAACGTCCCTTGACGGACCAAGCTGCTCCCTGTCAACCACAAAATTACCCGATGCCTTGATGCTACGCTACTCAAGTCATGCTTTCAACTCGTATTGTGACCTGCACACTGACCGGCTCTTCAGGGACCCCAAACGCACGCCGACCACGATTCCTCCGAACGCTCACTCGCCTCTCGCTCCCCCAACCCCCTCTGACGGTGGTTTTCTCTTTTTTTTTTTAATATAATTTTTTTTTGTCACTTTCTCGCTCTCCCGCTCTTGTCCCCTCGTCTTAGAAACCGCGCCTAGCCAGTCAAGCGCCGGCGCTCATTTTCTTTTCAGTCTCCCCCTTTACAGACAGCCACAGCGGACATCGACGTGACGTCACTCCACTAACCCTTTAAAACTAACCCGCCGAGGATGACGAGGCCGCCTTTGACGAAGATAGGTCCTCCTATCGAAACGTTGGCCAGCCTTTCTGAGGCACCTTATCCCTGTTTATAATCCTTATTCCTCGTGTGCTACTCCATTAGTCAGCCATCTTTTTTTGATTTTGGATTCCCGAGTAATCCAAGGCAGCTTGGTATTTGACTTTTCTGTTTTTAACGGGACAAAACTTATAATGTAAATTTTAAGGACATCACCACTAGAGCCCTGCAAGGGCCAATTTTTTCAGCCCGAACCCGGCCGGGCCCGTTTTTACGTTGGGCGGCCCGCCGGAGCCCGATCAAAACTTTTTTGGTGAGACCCGGGCCCGGCCCGATCCCGGAAATAATCTACGTTTACCCGCCCGGCCCGGCCCCGCCACCCCTTACCTTAGGCCCGAGTCCGGCCCGAAGACCGACTCGAAACTGGCCCGAACCCGGCCCGAGACCCGAAAATAATGTTTTTCAGAGTTGAGACGCCCGAGAATAACTCGCTGCTCGTTACATATGCACACCACCAGAAAGCCCGGGCCCGGCCCGGGCCCGTCTCAAAAAGCACACGCCGTGCGCGAGCCCGGCCCGAGCCCGTGAAAAACTGTTCTACCCGGCCCGGCCCGGCCACGGGCCGGGCCGGGCCCGGGCTTTCAGGTAAGCCCGAGCCCGTGCAGTGCTCTAATCACCACTAATTCGATTAAAGCATGGATGCCATACAGAAAGTATAATAAACATATCGGGCTTTTGGGACAGGACACGAAATGGGGGCGAAAACCACCTTACGATCAGACGTGACATCAACAACAGCACATTTCGTAACTATAATCGCAGACCCGAGAGCTGAAAGAGATCAGATCTAAATCACCATAGCTCTCGTGTCCTCTCTGACCATTTGCTTTAAACCGGAAGTCAATGAAAAGTTCAGTGTACCACGGTGCAGTCTATTTTCTAAGTCATATTTTTGAACGTTACATTACTGCCTTGTCACTGAGATAACTAATTGAGCTTTGTCATCCTCAGGCATTTTTCTAAATACATTAGACTCAAAACAGAGGGACGTGGCTCGACAGCTTCAAATCGCAAAGTGACAGAAGAAAGAAGTTCATCAAAACATGGGTCGTTTTATTTAGACCAGTGAGCAATTGGGAAAATCATTGAAGAAACTGAAATTCGCCATCCGAGGGTGTGAAGTCATTACCGCAACCCCTGCATCACCAGCGATAACGGTGCGGCAGTCCTGAGCGAGAGCAAGCATTCCACTTGAGGTACCCTTACATCCACTGAGACCGGGGCTTAGCTCTACATATACGCTCAAGCACTACTCACGTATTACACGAGCTGAGAATAAACGGACACATTTACAGCAACAAGGTATGCGGGCACGTAATCAGCAGGAAGTAAACAGCAGCAAGTAACGTTTATCTCAACGGTTCAATAGACGTTGTCTAAGTAACATACCTGCACCATAAAGAAGCATCGTTCCGTGAGCATCGTGCCGCTCCTGTTGTGCCTGGCACACTGAAGGTGCATCGCAGCTGGAATCCTTTTGTACACATCGCTGATGACGTCACAAAGCGGGACTGGTCAAGGATTGGTCGACCAGGAAATATAGTCACTATATAATGCTTGGGAAGGCGCAAGGGCATCAACCAACGAGCCTCAACTATTTTCGGCAAAAGACAGGGAGGCATACTGTGCGCTGCTAAGGTGATGTACGTGTAGATCTGTAGTGCTGACGCATCCAGGACCGCCAAGCTGCCCAAGCACGTGCGCCGAAGAATTCACTAGGCTGGCGAAAAGCTGCACAATAAAGAAGCATCGTGTGACCATGAGCACTGCTCCTGTCACTGCCACAATAAACGTTTCACGCTTATTGCTCACTCGAATAGACAACTACATATATGCGTGTTTTTTTTTTCTTTTTTTGTCCAGTTGTATGTAATGTTTCTGTTTCACGTTTGCGTTTTACCATTTTCTTGTGGGAGGTCATCCTGCGGTAACGGTGCGGTGGAGTATTGCTCCAAGACAGCATGGCTGCTGCGCTACTTTTTTCTGTTCAGAAGAGACGTGTACAAAAGCTTCCTGTTAAAGCACATATTATTACACGGGCTTCGGGGCATCGGCGCTGTGGGGCGGAAGTGTGACATCAACAACAAAGACGCGTACCCGGCAATGCAATAGGTTCGAAAAATCGCAAGGGATACCACACCAAGGATTTTATGTCTGTGTGAGGATGTGTTCCTGGGCATTGGCATTTACGTTTTGTTATTGTAAGAAAAAACGCAACTAATATTTCCTGTAACG